>NW_024100502.1:0-10000 GCF_016545835.1 Crotalus tigris
AAGGGAGGGAGGAAAGGAGACCAGACTCCTCTATTCCTCCTCTCTTTTCCTCTCCACCTTTTGTTGTTAATTGTGAAGTCGTGTCCGACCCATCGTGACCCCATGGACAACGTTCCTCCAGGCCTTCCTGTCCTCTCCCATCTTCTGGAGTCCATTGAAGCTCACACCTCCTGCTTCAGGGACTCCATCCAGCCATCTCATTCTCTGTCGTCCCCTTCTTCTATTGCCCTCTATCTTTCCCAGCATCAGGCTCTTCTCCAGTGAGTCCTTCCTTCTCCTTAGGTGGCCAAAGTCCTTGAGTTTCAACTTCAGGATCCCTCCATTCTCCCACCCTTCCATTCTTCATCTACTTTGGCTCTTTGACGGGGGGGGGGGGAGGCCGCTATGCCCACCTTTGCACAAAGCTTCCTTCATGCCCGCCGACAGCTCTCCGAATGCCGGCATTTTTTCCAAGGGTGCCACTAGCTCCGGCGGAGAGCGGGGGTCTGCCCAGGCCTGGAAGCTGCTGGACGGGGGGTCCCCAGCTTCTGTGGGGCCCTGCCCCATTTGGGGCAGCTTCTGCAGAACCTGGGCCAGCTGCAGGGGTGCAACGGGGGGGGGGGTGTTTCCCAGCTTTGCCAGGGAAGATGCCAGCCCACCGGCATCTTGCATGCCAAGCGAGCTTGAGTTATGGCCGCCCTCTGGAAAAACCACGTGTCCTCGACTTATCCCAATTCGTTTAGTGACCCTTGAAATGGCTCTGGAAAAAAGGGACGTATGACCGTGTTTCAGACTTACGGCCATTGCAGCCTCCCCCGTGGTCACGTGATCAAAATTCGGCTTGTAGTTATGACGGTTGCGTGATTCTCCTTTGGCAGCTTTTTTTTTTTACATATATAAGGTTTTTTATTTGTTTTTTTCCATACAGACAATAGTAATTTTTCAACCAACGTGCTGTCTGAGTTGACATGCTAATACAGATTGAATTCCTAATCCTTTCTTCTTCCCTCCAGCCAATAGAATAGAATAGAATAGAATATAGAATATAAAATAGAATAGAATATAGAATAGAATAGAATTCGGAACAGAACAGAACAGAATAGAATTAAAACAGGTAGAATAGAATAGAATAGAATAGAAAATGGAATGGAACAGAACAGAACAGAACAGAATAGAATAGAATATAGAATATAAAATAGAATAGAATATAGAATAGAATAGAATTCGGAACAGAACAGAACAGAATAGAATTAAAACAGGAATAGAATGGAATAGAATAGAACAGAACAGAACAGAATAGAATAGAATAGAATATAGAATATAAAATATAAAATAGAATAGAATATAGAATATAGAATAGAATAGAATAGAATAGAATAGAATAGAATAGAAAATGGAATGGAATGGAATAGAACAGAACAGAATAGAATAGAATAGAATAGGATAGAATAGAATAGAATTATGGGATAGAATAGAATAGAATATAGAATAGAATAGAATTCGGAACAGAACAGAATAGAATTAAAACAGGAATAGAACAGAACAGAACAGAATAGAATAGAATAGAATAGGAGCTGGAAGGGACCTTGGAGGTCATCTAGTCCAGCCCCTTGCTAGAGCAGGAGAACCTCCTATCCCAGTTCAGACAAGGGACTGTCCCCACCGGCATGTTGCAGCTTCCTGAATCAGCCCCAATGGAGTCCAGGAACCGAACCAGGGAATTTCGGTCTGCTAAATCCGTGGCCCGCCACAGGAGTGTCTCCCGTGGCTTGGAGGCAGGCTCGCCCCCCCCATTTTTCGAAGGGAATTCGGCTTCCTTTTTTCCTGCCCTTCCCCGGTGCTTCTCTTTCCGAGGACGCAGTCAGACCTGCGTAAAATATGAATGGATTGGTACAGTGCCATTCTACCTTCCCACGTCCCGCCCCTCCCCACCGCCCCCGAGGGCTGGTATCCTAGCAATATATATATATTTATATATATTTATAGAAATATTCACCCTTTCAGGTGCAGAACTTGGCTGCCCGAGTTCTCTAACTAGCTGGGCAAAGCCGGCCGACTTTGCTGCCAGCTCCCGCAGCTCCAGTGGGCAAAGCTGGCAAATGGGTCTGGCTGGGTTGCCTGGGCCAGGCCCTGCGCGCCCCTCCCTCGCCCCCCCCCAACGCCAGCCCTGACCCAGGACAGGAGAGGATGCCCAGATGCCCTCTGCCCGGATCTGCGGGGGTCGGAAGCTCTGCCAGGGGGAAGCAGGGCAGGCAGGGTTAGAGGAAGGGGGGGGGGGCTGACAAACAGAAGGAAGAGCTTCTGGTCCTTCCTTCCTTCCTTCCTTCCTTCCTTCCGTCCTTCCTTCCTTCCTTCCTTCCTTCCTTCCTTCCTTCCCCTTCTTCTTTTCTTCTTTCCTTCTTCCTTCCTTCCCTGCCTCCTTCGTTCCTTCCTTCTTCCTTCCTTCTCCCTCTTTTCTTCTTTCCTTCTTCCTTCCTTTCTTCCTTCCTTCCCTGCCTCCTTCCTTCCTTCTTCCTTCCTTTCCCTTCCTCTTTTCTTCTTTCCTTTTTCCTTCTTTCCCTCCTTCCTTCCTTCCTTTCCCGTCCTTTTCTTCTTTCCTTCTTCCTTCCTTCCCTGCCTCCTTCCTTCCTTTCCCACTTTTCTTTCCTTCTTTCTTTCCTTCCTTCTCCCTTCCTTTCCTTCCTCTTTTCTTCTTTCCTCCTTCCTTCCTTCCTTCCTTCCTCCCTTCCTTTCCCTTCCTCTTTTCTTCTTTTCTTCTTCCTTCCTTGCTTCCTTCCTTCCCTGCCTCCTTCCTTCCTCCTTCCTTCCTTCCTTCCTTCCCCTCTTTTCTTATTTCCTTCTTCCTTCCTTCCCTGCCTCCTCCCTTCCTTCCTCTTTCCTTCCTTTCCCTCTTTTCTTCTTTCTTCTTTCCTTCCTTCCTTCCTTCCTTCCTTTCCCTTCCTCTTTTCTTCTTTCCTTTCCTTTCCTTCTTTCCTTCCTTCCCTGCCTCCTTCCTTCCTTCCTTTCCCTTCCTTCTTTCTTTCTCCCCTTCTGCCCTCCTTCCCTTCCTCTTTCCTGCTTTCATTTTTCCTTTCCTTTCTTTCCTCCTTCCCTCTCCCTTCCCTCTCCTTCCTTCCTTCCTTCCTTCCTTCCTTCCTTCCTTCCTTCCTTCCTTCCTTCCTTCCTTCCTTCCTTCCTTCCTTCCTCCTTGGGGTCACTTACAACCCTCACTTTCTCTTTTTAATCTCCAGGAGCAGATTTCTCTCTCCCCCCCTCCCCCCCCCGCAGATGACAAACCACCATGCCGGCTTGTTGAAAACCTTCTCCTCCCCCCCCCCCCAAATCCGGGCTTGACGGCGCAAAGCGTCGCCTGCCATTTGCCCTCCCCCACCCCCCCTCCCCTCTCGCCCACCCAGCGCAGCGATTTGAAGCTTCCGAGATTGGAAACAAAAGCTGCATCTTTATTTGTGGGGTCTCTCCCCCGCCCCCCCCCCGCTTGCATGAAAGCCTGCATGCATGCAAAAGGGACCCCCCACCCCCGATTTAATTCCGTAGTAGGCAGACTCACAATCGGGCTGCTCGCCCGTTTCCCTTCCCTTTTCGACCCCCCCCAATTATTATTGTTATTATTATTTCTATTATTTTTTAAAGCCCCGCAGATCGCATCCCTTTGACGGGATGAAGAATGCATTTCAGCTGTGACAATCCCCATTTCAATCAGCCCTTCACAAAACGGCGCTTGATCCCCAGCGCGGCTCAACGGGAGGGCGATGCCCTGCCCTGCCCGGGCGCGCCGCCTTGGAGCTGTCAGCGGCTTCCTTGGGGGGGGGGTGTTGATGGATTAGCCCCCCTCCCTCCCTGCCCTAGACAAACAGAGTTGGGCAGAGGGGGGGGCAGGACAGGATGGGCTGGGGAGGGGGGAGACTTCCCCCCCCCCGGCCGTCTGGCGGAGGAGGCTTTCCTTTCCGCCTGACACGCATCGGCGGAGAACGTGGGAACGGGCCTGTTCCCCTTGGCTGCGGGGGAGGGGCCTGGGGAGAGGGGGCTGAGGAGAGGAGCAGCAGCCGCGGGCCACGGACACATCTGGCGGCAAAGGAGGGGAACAGCTGCTGCCGCCGGGGCCGCTCCTTGCCTGCTCGGCCAGGCCCCTCCGTCCATTGAAAGGGGGGCTTCGGCTTTCCTTCTGCTTCGCCTCTGGGTGTCCTTCCTTCCTTCCTTCTTTGCCTCCTTCCTTCCTTCGTTCCTTCCTTTCTTGCATCCTTGCTTCTTTTCTTCCTTCCTTCCTTCCTTCCTTCCTTCCTTCCTTGCATCCTTTCCTCTTCCTCATCTTCCCCCTTCCTTCCTTCCTTCCTTGCATCCTTGCTTCTTTTCTTCCTTTCTTCCTTGCTTCCTTCCCTGCTTCCTTCCTTCCTTCCTTGCATCCTTTCCTCTTCCTCATCTTCCCCCTTCCTTCCTTCCTTCCTTCCTCCCTCCTTCCCTCCCTCCCTCTCCTCCTCTGCCCCACCCAGCCTTCCTTCCTTCCTTCCTTCCTTCCTTCCTTCCTTCCTTCCTTCCTTCCTTCCTTCCTTCCTTCCTTCCTTCCTTCCTTCCTTCCCAGCCTCCTTCCTTCATTTCATTACCGCTCCACCTGCGGGAAGGCCTGTCTCGTGTCATCAATATTAAATATAACGAGCTCTCCAAGGCAGCCAGGAGCCCCCCCCCCTCCCTCCAGAAGGCCGCCCATGTCAAACAGGGCAATCCAGCCACTTGTAAGACAGAGACCTCCAACCCAAGGAAATAAGGAAGCCCCCTCCTCCTTTGCACAGCCCCTCTCCCCCCCCCCCCGCTCTTTCGAAGGCATTTCTTCTCCTGCACGGCCATTCGCTTTCCTCCTCCCCAGATCTTTCTTTGGGGGGGGGAATGGACAAGGGGAAGACTTCAGCCTCTTCCTCAGCAAATGCTGCCCCCCCTCGTGCTCTGAGAGAGAAAGGACTCTTCTGGTTGGGGAGGGGGGCTTCACAGCAGGAAGCCCCCATTGTCTCCCTCTGAAGGCTGAAACGAGGGGGGGCACTGGCTGCCCATTTGACTGACAGCTGCTTTCCACCCTCTGTCCTATCTGATGCCAAAGCCTTGCGGCTGGCAGAGTTTAGCCCTGGAAACAGAGCTGGAAAAATAAAACCCACTTTCCTTTCAGCCCCGAGAATTCAGCTTGGGGTGGGGGGGTGGGGAGGGGGGCAGGAAGGCTGTACCAGCAGAACCGCTGGCCACCAGAAATCGTGGGCGCTCCATTACTGGAGGTTTTTAAGAAGAGGCTGGACAGTCACTTGTCTGAGATGGCATAGGTTCTCCTGCTTGAGCGGGGGGGGGGGGGGGGGGGGCGACTAAGACCTCCAAGGCCCCTTCCAGCTCTATTCTATTCTAAAGCCTCCTGCCAAATTCCCAAGCCTGTTGGAAGAGTAAGCAGCAACTCTCAAATAATGGAATAACAAGAGTTGGAAGGGACCTTGGAGGTCTTCTAGTCGAGCCCCCTGCTCAAGCAGGAGAACCCATACTGTCTCAGACAGGTGATCGTCCAGTCTCTTCTTAAAAACCTCCAAGAATAATGGAATAGAATAGAATATAGAATAGAAAATAATAGAATAGAATACAGAATAGAATATAGAATAGAATATAGAATAGACTAGACTAGACTAGACTAGACTAGACTAGACTAGAATAGAATAGAATAGAATATGGGAATAGAATAAAATGTAGAATAGAAAATAATAATAGAATAGAATATAGAATAGAACAGAACAGAGTAGAGTAGAGTAGAGTAGAGTAGAATAGAATAGAATAGAATATGGGAATAGAATAGAATATAGAATAGAATAGAATAGAATAGAATAGAATTAGAACTACAGAATAGAATAGAATAGAATAGAATAGAATAGAGTAGAGTAGAGTAGAGTAGAGTAGAATAGAATAGAATAGAATAGAATAGAATAATGAATAGAATAGAATAGAGTAGAGTAAAATAGAGAAGAGTAGAATAGAATAGAATTTGGAAGGGATCATGGAGGTCATCTAGCCCAACCCCCTGCTCAAGCAGGAGAACCTATACCATCTCAGACAGGTGACTGTTCAGAGTCTCTTCTTAAAAATCTCCACTGATGGAGCGCCCATGATTTCTGGTGGCAAGCTGTTCCACTGGTTAATTATCCTCCCTGTCAGGAAGTTTCTCCTTAATTCCAGGTTGCTTCTCTCCTTGGTCAGTTTCCAACCATTGTTTCTTCTCCTTCCCTCCGGCGCTCGGACTCCGAGATCCCTCTCACCGTGACTGACATTAAGCCAAGTACCATTTATTCGATTCTGGGCGTTTGGTTTTTCTCGCCTTTAATGTAGAACCTTATTTTTCTCTCCCTTGAATTTCATCTTCTTACACAGGGCCCTGGGTTCAAGTCCGCCTCGGTCTCGAACCTCTAAGAAGGGCTGGGGGAAAGGTCT
The DNA here is from genome assembly GCF_016545835.1 of Crotalus tigris. Lineage (NCBI taxonomy): Eukaryota > Metazoa > Chordata > Lepidosauria > Squamata > Viperidae > Crotalus > Crotalus tigris. Next base: position 6,424 of record NW_024100502.1, read on the forward strand.
CCCATTGCCAGCCCCCCCCCACCTATTCACTCAGTTCCAGGGAGCAGGTTCAGCTGCACGGTGGCGCAAGTGCCAGGATGAGGCCATATTTCTTCGGTGACTTAAATGGCTGCTGGATTTAAGGCCTTTCATTACTCACCAGAGATAAGTCCTGTCGGAGCTCAGGCGGGCTGGATATTTATGTCTCTGGCGGAAAGCTCCTGTAAGCGATTGCTTGCTACACAGCGCAGCCCCGGTGCCTGTGGGGCCAGCGCTGGCTTTGCCTCTGGCTCAGCCTTTCCCAACCTTGGGAATGAGAATCGGTGTGGAGGTCAGATCCCAGAATTCCTCAACTAACTTTTCTAATTTTTCCCCCCCTAACGCTACAGGTAGTCCTTGATTACCAGGGATGGAGCATTCACCGCTTCTGGAGGCAAGGAGTTCCACTGGTTAATTGTTCTCACTGTTGGGAAGTTCCGTCTGAATCCCAGGTTGCTTCTCTCCTTGATTAGTTTCCATCCGTTGCCCTTCCTTCCTTCCTTCCTTCCTTCCTTCCTTCCTTCCTTCCTTCCTTCCTTCCTTCCTTCCCGTCACTCCCTCTCCTCCCTCCCTCCCTCCCTTCCTTCCTTCCTTCCTTTCCCTCACTCCCTCTCCTTCCTTCCTCCCTCCCTCCCTTCCTTCCTTCCTATCACTCCCTCTCCTTCCTTCCTTCCTTCCTTCCCGTCACTCCCTTTCCTTCCTTCCTTTCTTCCTTCCTTCCCTCTTTCCCTCCTTCTTTCCCCTCACTCCCTCTCCTTCCTTCCTTCTTTCCTTCCTTCCTTCCTTCCTTCCTTCCTTCCTTCCCTCTTTCCCTCCTTCCTTCCCCTCACTCCCTCTCCTTCCTTCCTTCCTTCCTTCCTTCCTTCCCCTCACTCCCTCTCCTTTCTTCCTTCTTTCCTTCCTTCCTTCTTTCCTTCCTTCCCTCCTTCCTTCCCCTCCCTCTCCTTCCTTCCTTTCTTCTTTTCTTCCTTCCCCTCACTCCCTCTCCTTCCTTCCTTCCTTTCTTCCTTCCTTCCTTCCCGTCACTCCCTCTTTCTTTCTTTCTTTCTTTCTTTCTTTCTTTCTTTCTTTCTTTCTTTCTTTCTTTCTTTCTTTCTTTCTTTCTTTCATCATAGAATCCTAGGGCTGGAAGTACTCTCGAAGGTCTTCTAGTCTGACCCCTTGCTCAGGCAGGAGACCTTAGACCATTTCAGACAAATGGTTGTCTAATCTCTTCTTAAAAAGCTCCAGTGTTGGAGCAATCACAACTTCTGGAGGCAGGTTGTTACGCTGATTAATTGTCAGGAAGTTTCCCCTTAGTTCCAGGTTGCTTCTCTCCTTGATGAGTTTCCATCTGTTGCTTCTTGTCCGGCCTTCTGGAGCTTCGGAGAATAGCTTGACTCCCTCTTCTTTGGGGCAGCCCCTGAGATACTGGAACACTGCTATCCTGTCCTCCCTCGTCCTTCTCTTCTTTAAACTAGACATCCCCAATTCCATTCTTCATACATTTTGTGTCTCCAGCCCTTTAATCATCCTAATTGCTCTTCTCTCCACTTTTTCCAAAGTCTCAACATCTTTTGGGTAATGTGGTGACCAAAACTGGATGCAGGATTCCAGGTATGGCCTTACTAAGGCTTCATAAAGCAGTGGTAATATTTCACGTGATTTTGAGTCTATGTCTCTGCTTATACAACTTACAAAGCCCTAGTAAGGCCACACCTGGAATACTGCAACCAATTTTGATCACCATATCACCAAAAAGATGTTGAGAGTTTGGAAATAGTTCAGAGAAGAGCAACTAAGGTGATCCAAGGCCTGGAGACTAAAACATATGAAGAATGGCTACAGGACCTGGGTTTGGCTAGTCCAGGGGTAGGCAACCCAAAACACTCAAAGAGCCACTTGGACTTGTTTCCCACCGAAAACAAAACACCGGGAGCCGCAAAACCCTTTTGATATCTAAAATGAAGATAACACTGCATATATCCTTTTTTACCTTTATTATAGGTGTGTGTGTTTGTGTGTGGGGGGGTATTTGTGTGTGTGTATGTGTGTGTGTGTGTGTGTGTGTGTGTGTGTCTATATATATATATATATATATATATATATATATATATATATATATATTTACCTTGAATGAACACCCTGTCAGCCCAGATATGGGAGAAAGAAATCTTCTTTCTTTTCTTTTCTTTTGTTAGCAAAAAAAACCTAAATATATATATATATATATATATTTTCTGAGGTTTTCGTGGGTGTTTGTATGTAGGTCTTTGGTTGTTCGGGTTTTCTCCCGCGTAAAATTGGAAGTGTCTTGGTGACGTTTCGACGAAGTCCCATTCGTCATCTTCAGGCTGGTGTTTTCAGCTTCGTGCTTTGATACACACACAGGTTAAAAAAAGGATATATGCAGTGTTATCTTCATTTTAGATGTCAAAAGGGTCTCTCTCTCTCTCTGTCTCTCTCCCTCCCTCTCTATCTGCCCTTGGTCTACCACTCCTCTTCCCCCACTCTCTTTCTTTCTTTCTCTCTTTCCTCTCTCTCCCTCTCTCTCTCTCCCTCCCTCTCTCTCCCCCCCCTCCTATCTGCTGCTCACCTGGCAAACTTCAAGGTTGCCGACCTGTGGGCTAGTCTAAAGAAAAGAAGAAACAGGGGAGAGATGATAGCAGCGTTCCAGTATCTGAAGGGCTGTCCCAAAGAAGTGTGGATCACGTTATTCACCAAAGCACCAGAGGGCAGGACGAGAAACAATGGTTAGAAGCTGACCAAAGAGAGAAGCAACCTAGAACTAAGGAGAAACTTCCTAACAGGGAGGACAATTAACCAGTGGAACTCCTTGCCTCCAGAAGTTGGTGGTGCTCCATCACTGGAGGTTTTGAAGAAGAGACTGGACAGCCACTTGTCTGAAATGGTAGAGGATCTCCTCCTTGAGTAGGGGGCTGGACTAGAAGACCTCCAAGGTCCCTTCCAGCTCTATTCCTATTCTATTCTATTCTATTCTATTCTATTCTATTCTATTCTATTCTATATTTTCTATTTTCTATTTTCTATTTTCTATTCCATTCTATTTTCTATTCTATTCAAGCTCTTCTCTAAGGCGCCTGAAGGCAGGACAAGAAGCAATGGATGGAGATTAATGAAGGAGAGAAGCAACCTAGAACTAAGGAGAAACTTCCTGACAGTGAGAACAATTAAACAGTGGAACAACCTGCCTCCAGAAGCTATGAATGCTCCAATACTGGAAGTTTTAAAGAAGAGACTGGACAGCCATTTGTCCGAAATGGTAGGTTTCCTGCCTGAGCAGGGGGTTGGACTAGATGGCCTCCAAGGTCCCTTCCAACTCTATTCTATTCTATTCTATTCTATTCTATTCTATTCTATTCTATTCCACAGTATATTATTCTATTCTATTCTTTTCTATTCCTATTCTATTCTTTTCTATTCCTATTCTATTCTATTCTATTCTATTTTAGTCTAGTCTAGTCTATATTCTATTCAAGGCAACACACACATGTGCACATACACACACACACAAGCCCAACACCTTTGAGCACATTCTCCATTCTCCTGTGTCTTTTCC
>NW_024100502.1:15000-53244 GCF_016545835.1 Crotalus tigris
TGCCATAGGCATGAAAGCTGGCTGTGTGATTCTGGGCTGATAACCAGGAGACTGGGAGTTCCAGTTCCATCTTAAGGACAAAAGCTGGCTGGGTGACTTTGGGCTGATCACCAGGAGATGGTGTGTTCTAGTCCTGCCTTAGACATGAAAGCCGGCTGGGTGACTCTGGGCTGATCACCAGGAGGTGGTGAGTTCTAGTCCTGCCTTCCCCAAATTCACAAGAAATAAAAGAAGAATCCCACCCCTCCCCACTGGCCAGATGAGGCAGCAGCCAGTGACACCCCCCCTGCGGCTGGTGGGGCCGATAGAAAAGTGACCAGCAGCCCATAAGCCACGATGTCATCTAATTCTGCAAATTGCTGACTGCGTCCCTTCAGCCATCTGTTGGCCTCCCTCCCTGCTCTCCGCAAGATATTAAGGAATTATCTAAAAATGGACCAAGCCAGGTTTCCTTCTCAAGGATGGAAAAAGGAGGAGTCGGGCCAGTTCTTGGCTCAGCGCAAAAAGGGGTTCTTAGCAGTGATTCTCAACCTTGGAAACCTTAAGAGGGGTGGGCTTCCGCTCCCAGAATCCCCCAGCCAGCCTGCTTTAAGAGGGGAGGACTTCCATTCCCAGAACCCCCCAGCCAGCCTGCTTTAAGAGGGGTGGGCTTCCACTCCCAGAATTCCCCAGCCAGCCTGCTTTAAGAGGGGAGGACTTCAACTCCCAGATAGATAGATAGATAGATAGATAGATAGATAGATAGATAGATAGATAGATAGATAGACAGATACACATAGATAGATAGATAGATAGATAGATAGATAGATAGATAGATAGATAGATAGATATGGATGGATAGATAGACAGACAGAGAGACCTAGATAGATAGATAGATAGATAGATAGATAGATAGATAGATAGATAGATAGATAGATAGATAGATGGATGGATAGAGATAGATAGATAGATAGATAGATAGATAGATAGATAGATAGATAGATAGATAGATAGATAGATATGGATGGATGGACGGACAGACAGACATAGATAGATAGATAGATGGATGGATAGATGGATGGAGATAGAGATAGATAGATAGATAGATAGATAGATAGATAGATAGATAGATAGATAGATAGATAGATAGATAGATATGGATGGATGGATAGATAGATAGACAGACAGACAGACAGACAGACATAGATAGATGGATGGATAGAGATAGATAGATAGATGATAAACAGACAGACAGATATAGATGGATGGATAGATATAGATAGATGATAGACAGACAGACACGTAGATGGATAGATAGATAGATAGATAGATAGATAGATAGATAGATAGATAGATAGACAGATAGATATGGATGGATGGATGCAACTTTGTAGTGCTGTTGTTTGCAATCATAGATAAACAGATAAAGAAATAGACAAAAATAGACAAATAGGTAAACAAATAGACAAGCAGATAGATGAATAAATAAATAGATCGATAAATAAACTAATTAATAAATACATAGATAAATAACCCCCAGCCAGGAGAAACCCTGTCGTAGATGAATGGACAGCCCCAAAGCCCCCCCCCCGTGTAGCTGCAAGGGACGCCCCCCCCTGCATTTAACCCACCGCATAAATGCAGATTTGGGGCAAGGAACGGCCCCTCCTGCCCAACGGCAGCCCCCCCCCTGCCCCCCCCAGTGTGGCTGGTGGGGACCCCGAGCCAGAAGGCGAGCCTGGTGTTGCGGAGATAAGGCTTTCATTGGTGTGTGTTGTGTCAGCGCCAACAACCCAAGCAAATTCGTTGCCAGGGCAGACCTGGGAACGCTTCATGCTGGCAGTCTGGAAATCCATCAGCCGAGATGGGATCCAACGGGTCGTTTGACACGGGGGGGGGGAAGCCAACATCACAGAGGAAATGGAGCAAGCACTGATCCTGGCACCGGAGGCTCAGCGCCAGCGCTCGGACACAGCTGAAGAGAGTCCGAGGCACTTCGGCTACCACAGGCAGGCCTCGGCGTACAGCGGTTCACTTAGTGACCGTTCAGAGTTATGACGGCGCCGGAAAAAGGGACTTAGGGCTGTTTTTCCCCACTTAATGACCGTTGGGCCACCTGAGCAAAATTTGGGCACTTGGCAACCGGCACGTATTGTCCCCGGGGTCTCACCTGATCCCCTTCCAACAAGCAAAGGCCCATGGGGAAAAGATCCACTTAACGACCGGGTTACTCTCTTCATATTCTCCAAAGCGCCTGAAGGCAGGACAAGAAGCAACGGATGGAAACTCATCAAGGAGAGAAGCAACCTGGAACTAAGGAGAAACTTCCTGACAGTTAGAAGAACAATTAACCCGTGGAACAACCTGTCTCCAGAAGTGGTGAATGCTCCAACACTGGAGGTTTTTAAGACAAGGCTGGACAGCCATTTGTCCAAAATGGTATAGGGTTTCCTGCCTGAGCAGGGGGTTGGACTAGATGACCTCCAAGGTCCCTTCCGACATTATTATTATTATTATTATTATTATTATTGAGGATCATCGCACAGCCAGCCAGATGTTCAGACTGGATTTGGCATTTTGTCTACCCATCGAGTCCCTACTCAGGACCTGGGATAGGCAGATGTGGATGTTTGATGTTATTACAGATATCGTCGCAGGATGGAAGCAGTTCCTAGTACGGCCACCTTTTGCAATTGACTAATAGCGAATTTGTCAATGCCAATGGTGTTCAAGTGGTGCTCCAGTTGTTTTGGGATTGCACCCAAGGAGCCTATGACTATTGGTACTACCCTTGCTTGCTTTTGCCACAGTCTTTCTATTTCTATTTGTAGGTCTTTGTATTTTGTTATCTTCTCCAGTTCTTTCTCTTCTATTCTGCTATCTCCAGGCACTGCCACGTCCACTATCCATTATTATTATTATTATTATTATTATTATTATTATTATTATTATTATCATTACTATCATTATTATGGATCATCGCACAGTCAGCCAGATGTTCAGACTAGATTTGGCATTTTGTCTACCTATCGAGTCCTTACCCAGGACCTGGGATAGGCAGATGTGGATGTTTGATGGTATTACAGATATCGTCGCAGGATGGAAGCAGTTCCTAATAAGGCCACCTTTTGCAATTGACTAATAGCGAATTTGTCAATGCCAATGGTGTTCAAGTGGTGCTCCAGTTGTTTTGGGATTGCACCCAAGGAGCCTATTACTATTGGTACTACCCTTGCTTGCTTTTGCCACAGTCTTTCTATTTCTATTTGTAGGTCTTTGTATTTTGTTATTTTCTCCAGTTCTTTCTCTTCTATTCTGCTATCTCCAGGCACTGCCACGTCCACTATCCAGACTTTTTTGTCTTTCTTATCGACAATTGTTAAGTCTGGGGTGTTATGTTGCAGGTGCTTGTCTGTTTGAATTCTGAAGTCCCAGAGCAGTTTAATTTTATCATTTTCTATGACTTTCTCTATTTTATGATCCCACCAGTTTTTGCTTACAGGCAAATGATATTTTTTGCAGATCTTCCAATGCACCATTGTTGCTACTTTGTCATGCCGCTGCTTGTAATCAGTTTGTGCAATCTTCTTGCAACAGCTTACCAAGTGGTCCACTGTTTCTTCAGCTTCTTTGCATAGGCGGCACTTACTGTCTGTTGCTGTCTTCTCAATTTTGACTTTGTATGCATTTGTCCTTAAGGCTTGGTCTTGTGCAGCCAGAATTAGTCCCTCGGTCTCTTTCTTCGATTTTCCTGCTCTTAGCCATTGCCAGGTTTTATTATTATCTGCTTTCCCAGCTATTTTTTTCATGTATTGGCCATGTAGTGCTTTGTCTTCCCATGCCTCTATTCTGTTCTTCATTTGGTCTTTCTTGTAGGCCAGTTTGGTCTCTCCAGTAGTTAGTAAGCCTTCCTGATATACTAATTTCAGTGCATCTTCATCATTGTTCTTCAGATATTCTTCCAAAGCCATTTTTTCTTCTTCAACCATCTGATGTACTTGTAGCATTCCACGCCCACCTATTTGCCTTGGTAGATAAAGTCTATCAATGTCACTGCGTGGATGAAGGGCATGATTCATTGTCATTATTTTTCTGGTCTGCCTATCCATTGCTTTTAGTTCTGCTTGAGTCCAGTCCACTATTCCAGCTGTGTACCTAATGACTGGGATTGCCCAGGTGTTGATTGCCTTTATGGTATTTCCTCCATTGAGTTTGGATTTTAAGATCTTCTTCACTCTCTTGATGTATTCACCTCTAATCTTTTCTTGACTTCAGTGTGCTTGATGTTGTCAGCTTGAAGGATACCCAAGTATTTGTAGTACTCTTCCTCATCCAGACTCTTAATGTTATTTTCGTGGGGCATCTTGATTCCTTCAGTTTTCACTATTTTTCCTTGTTTGATAGTAAGTGTGGCACATTTGTCCAAGCCAAACTCCATTACAATATCTTGGCTATATATATGGACAGTGTTGAGCAGCGATTCTATTTCAGATGATGTTTTTCCATACAGCTTCAGATCATCCATGTAAAGGAGATGGGATAGTCTGGCAGATGGTTTTGATGTTTGATAGCCATGTCCTGAGTTATTCAGTATTGTTGACAGAGGAAACAGTGCAATAACAAATAGTAATAGTGATAATGAATCTCCTTGAAATATTCCTCTCTTGATATTAACCTCTCCCAGCTTCTCACCATTGATTAAACACCTTTTCTTCCAGTAGTTCTGCAGCTGCTGGCCCTGGTTGCTCAGCCAACAGTCCTGAGTCCTGTAACCCATTTTTCACCAGATATCCAGGAACTCCAATATCTAGTGCGGACCTTGTTAACCCGGGCGACGTCCGAGCCGGTATGGCATTCTGCAATTTGCGTCTCATCATATTTTTTATGAGAGAGACACTCTTTGTCTGACTCCTCTGATGAGACCTGTCCAGTATGGTTGAACCTCTGGCATAGCTCTCATCTTCCTCAGAGTACACAAGCCCCACAACCACGTCAAGGTAGTGCCTCACTGGGGGAAATTATTATTATTATTTTGGATCATCGCACAGTCAGCCAGATGTTCAGACTGGATTTGGCATTTTGTCTACCTATCGAGTCCTTACCCAGGACCTGGGATATATTATTATTATTATTATTATTATTATTATTATTATTATTATTATTGTTGTTGTTGTTGTTGTTGTTGTTATTATTATTATTATTATGGTGCAGCAGTTTATTTAACCACTGTGGCAAGAAAAAATGGGACAACGTTCACTTAACAAATGTCTCACTTAGCAACATTGGGCTTGATTGCGGTCGTAAGGCGAGGACTGCGTCTATTGGGGCGTTGCAGCCGTTGCTGAGCTTTTTCGGGGACGGTTTGCAACATCTTGTGGCTGCAGCAGCAGCAGCTCGTGCAATCCCAGAAAAATGCCGAACGTTGGGAGAAACATGGCATATGGGAAAAAAAACAACTAGGAAATAATAGGCGAACAGAGTCCTGCCGAGAAAAATCAATACAGCATTTGTGTTGAATTTCCGTGTTGAATCGGGTCTAATTCTCGGAGACTGCCTGGACAAGTCTGGTTGTGGTTTCCTTGACAAGGGCGTGTCATTTTCAAAACTATCTGAAGGAAGGCAGAAAGAGACCGAGGAAAAATTGACCTGCCCAAAGCTGACTTTCAAAAATAGAATAGAATAGATGGTTATAAGTTACTTTTTTCAGTGCCGTTGTAACTTTGAACGGTCACTAAATGAAAGTTGAGGACTACCTGTGTTATTTTTTTACTGGATTGGGTTGTATTCTCTTCTCTTCTCTTCTCTCTTCCCCTTCACCCTCTTCTCTTCTCTTCTCTCTTCCCCTTCACTCTCTTCTCTTCTCTTCTCTTCTCTTCTCTTCTCTTCTCTTCTCTTCTCTTCTCTTCTCTTCTCTCTTCCCCTTCACCCTCTTCTCTTCTCTTCTCTCTTCCCCTTCACCCTCTTCTCTTCTCTTCTCTTCTCTCTTCCCTTTCACCCTCTTCTCTTCTCTTCTCCTCCCTTCCTCTCCTCTCCTCCCCTGCTGTCCCCTCTCCTTTCCCCTCTCCTGCCCTCCCCCCCCTTTCCCCTCCCCTGCCCTCTCCTGCCCTCTCCTTTCCCCTCCCCTTCCCCTCTCCTCTCCTCCCCTGCCCTGCTTTCCCTTCCCCTGTCCTCCCCTCCTTTTCCCTCCCCTCTCTTCTCCTTTCCTCCCCTCCCCTGCCTTCCCCTCCACTCTCCTCTCCTCCTTTCCTCCCCCTCCTTTCCTCTCTTCTCCTCCCCTCCCCTCCTTTCCCCTCCCCTCCCTTGCCCTCTCCTCCTCCTCTCTTCCCCTCTTCTCCTGCCCTCCTGTCCTCTCCTCTCCCCTCTCCTTTCCTCCCTGCCTTGCCCTCTCCTCTTTGCCCTCCCCTCCCCTATCCCTTCCCTACCCCTACCCCTCCCCACCCCCCTCCCTCCTCACCCCTTCCTTTCTTTCTTTCGCCTCCCCTCCCCTGCCCTCTCCTCCCTTCTCCTCCCCCCTTCTCCTTTCCTCCTCCTCTCCCCTCTTGCCCTCCTCTCTGCTCTCCCTTCCTCTCCTTTCCTCCCCTGCCCTGCCTTCCCCTCCCCTCCTCTCCCCTCTCCTTTCCTCCCATCCCATCCCACATGCCGCTTGCTCTCATCCTCTCTGCTGAAGGCTTTGTGAGGTGACCAGCAGCAACGCCCAGCAAGGAATTTGGTGGGTCTTAAAAGTCCCAGGCTTCGGGAAGGAGCTGGCCACGGTTATACATAGCCATTTTAATTTATTTATCTCACTGCAGAACATTTCATGAGAGATGCCAGCACCAGGAGAAGCAGCCAGAACTGGATGCTGTTGTGGGGAGAAACATCTACAGCCTAAGTTAACCCTTCGATGGCCGAAAATGAATAGAATAGAAAAGAAAATTAATAGAACAGAATAGAATAGAAAATGAATAGAATAGAATAGAATAGAATAGAATAGAATAGAATAGAATAGAATAGAATAGAATAGAATAGAAAATAGAATAGAATTACAGGATAGAATAGAATAGAATAGAATAGAATAGAATAGAATAGAATAGAATAGAATAGAATAGATAGAATAGAAGATAGAATTACAGGACAGGACAGAACAGAACAGAACAGAATAGAAAATAGAATAGAATTACAGGATAGAACAGAACAGAACAGAACAGAATAGAAAATAGAATAGAATTACAGGACAGAACAGAACAGAACAGAAATGGAATAGAATAGAATTACAGGATAGAACAGAACAGAACAGAATAGAAAATAGAATAGAATTACAGGATAGAACAGAACAGAACAGAAATGGAATAGAACGGAATAGAATAGAATAGAATAGAATAGAATAGAATAGAATAGAATAGAATAGAATAGAATAGAAGGCTAAAACATATAAGGAACGGTTGCTGGAATTAGGAATGTCTACTTTAATGAAGAGAAAGACGAGGGGGGACAGGATAGCTGCCTTCCAATATCTCAGGGAGTGACCCAAAGAAGAATTGGGGGTCAAGCTATTCTCCAAAGCGCCCGAAGACAAGATGAGAAGCAACGGATGGAAACTAATCTAGGAGAGAAGCAACCTGGAACTAAGGAGAAACTTCCTGACAGTGAGAACAATTAACCCGTGGAACAACCTGCCTCCAGAAGCGGTGGATGCTCCAACATTGGAAGTTTTTAAGAAGAGATTGGACAGCCATTTGTCTGAAATGGCCTGAGGGGGGTTGGACTAGATGACCTCCAAGATCCCGTCGTCGTCATCATCATCATCATCATCATCATCATCATCATCATTGTGAGGGTTTATTGGGTCTTATAGTTGGGGTTTTACTTCTGTAAGCTGTCCACCGTGAGTTGGGTGGTCATATGAATTTGTTAATAAATAATAAATCAATAACAAAGGGATGTATCCTCAAGGCCGTGTCTTTCCGGCTGATTGCATCTGTCTGTAAAAGCTGGTGGGGCCGATAGAAGTGACCAGCAGCCCATAAGCCACGATGTCATCTAATTCTGCAAATTGCTGACTGCGTCCCTTCAGCCATCTGTTGGCCTCCCTCCCTGCTCTCCGCAAGATATTAAGGAATTATCTAAAAATGGACCAAGCCAGGTTTCCTTCTCAAGGATGGAAAAAGGAGGAGTCGGGCCAGTTCTTGGCTTAGCGCAAAAAGGGGTTCTTAGCAGTGATTCTCAACCTTGGAAACCTTAAGAGGGGTGGGCTTCCGCTCCCAGAATCCCCCAGCCAGCCTGCTTTAAGAGGGGTGGGCTTCCATTCCCAGAACCCCCCAGCCAGCCTGCTTTAAGAGGGATGGGCTTCCACTCCCAGAATTCCCCAGCCAGCCTGCTTTAAGAGGAGTGGGCTTCCACTCCCAGAATCCCCCAGCCAGGATGCTTTAAGATGGATGAACATCAGCTCCCAGAATTCCCTAAACAGCAGACCTTAAAATGGATGGACCAACTCCCAGAAGTCCCCAGCCAGCCTGCTTTAAGAGGGATGGGCTTCCATTCCCAGAATCCCCCAGCCAGCCTGCTTTAAGAGGGGTGGACTTCTACTCCCAGAATTCCCCAGCCAGCCTGCTTTAAGAGAGGTGGATTTCCATTCCCAGAATCCCCCAGCCAACCTGCTTTAAGAGGGGAGGGCTTCCACTCCCAGCATCCCCCAGCCAGACTGGTTTGAGAGGGGTGGATTACCATTCCCAGAATCCCCCAGCCAGGCTGCTTTAGGAGGGGTGGGCTTCCACTCCCAGAATCCCCCAGCCAGGATGCTTTAAGATGGATGGACATCACCTCCCAGAATTCCCAAAACAGCAGACCTTAAAATGGATGGACTTCAACTCCCAGAAGTCCCCAGTCATGCTTTAAGAGGGCTGGACTTCCACTCCCAGAATCCCCCAGCCAGCAAAGCTGCCACCATGGGAGAAACCTCAGCGGATTCACCCGTTTCATAGATTCATCTATATCCAAAGCCGACTGCCTCTGAACATGGAGGCTCTCTCCCCCCCCCCTGGCGCTCTGCAGAGGAAGGGGTTCATTTCCTGGGGGTGCAACGGGGGGGGTCTTCTGCCTGTTTTGCTTCAGAGGCAGCCCCCCTCCCCACGCCCACCGCCGTCGCCTCCTCCCTGCTGCTTCTCAATAAACTTTCCCCAGATTAATTTTGTATTTTGCTATTTGATTCCCTCCAATTGGCCATTATGTCGGAAAGGATAATATCTCCCTGGGGCCTTATTTAATTTTTTGCTTTAATTTATTTTTTTCCCTCTAGCTTGTAACGAGGGTAATGTATTGCTGCATGTGTGGCGTTCTCTGGATTTTTTGTTTTTTGTTTCCTCCTGAAGGGGGGGTTTAAGGATGGCCTGGGAGTCTGGGGGGGGGGCGTTGGGATCCCCATGGCTGCCTGGGACCCCAGGCCCCTGGAGGGGGGGGGGTCGGAAAAGTCAAGATGGCTGCTGCTGGCCTTGTGATGGAAGCGCCGCCTTTTTCTAAAATTGGTTGCCACTTTGGTGAAAAAATTAAAAAGAGGCGGGGCTTCCGTCACATCGTCCTGGGCGGCCATCTTGACTTTTCTGACCTGCCTGCAGGGATGCCCCTGCACTATTCTCACTCAAAACATCGTCCTAACCACCCAACTGAAAATAGGAAATACGAAGACTTGACAGGGCTATGCTCCCTCTGAGCAAAATTCCTCCCGTTTTGCTCTTCCTGTCACGAAAATCAGAATATTTTTATTCCCTTTCGGGCACCGGGGACCACCAGTTCCGTGGAGAGAGGTTTTGTCCGCGGACCGGAGGGTGCGTGGTTTTGTGTGCTGCCTGCATCCCGTGGATGGGGCTTTGCTTGTTTGTGCGGACCGGTTGCTGGCATGCCGTGGCCCAGTCCATGGCCCGGGCAGTTGGGGACCCCTGATTTAGACAATACAGGTGATCCTCAGTTTACGACTGATCACTTAGTGAGCTGCCATGCTGGCTGGCTGAGGAATTCTGGAAGTTGAATTCCACAGGTCGTAAAGCTGGCAGAGTTGCCCACATTCCTGAGACAGAGAGAGAGAGAGAGAGGAAAAAAGGCAAAGAAAGAAAGAGAAATAGAGAGAGAGAAAGAGAAAAGGAGAGAAAGTGTGTGAAAGGAAAAAAGACAAAGAAATAGAAATAGAGAGAGAAAAAGAGAGAGAGGGAGAGAGAGAGGAAAAAAGGCAAAGAAAGAAAGAGAAATAGAGAGAGAAAAAGAGAGAAGGAGAGAAAGGGTGTGAGAGGAAAAAAGACAAAAAGGGAGAGAGAGAGAGAGAGAGAGGGAGAGAGAGAAAGAGGGAGAGAAAGAGCGAGGGGGAGAGAGAGAAAGAGAGAGGGAGAGACAGAGAGAGAGGAGAGGGAGAGACAGAGACAGAGAGAGAAAGAGAGAGGGAGAGACAAAGAGAGAGAGAGGAGAGGGAGAAACAGAGAGAGAAAGAAAGAGGGAGGGAGACAGGAGGAGAGGGAGAGAGAGAGAGGGAGGGAGGGAGGGAGGGAGGAACATCCACACACCCACCCACCCACCCACTCACACACACACAGAGATGTCAACTTTGTGCAGGCAGAAATTCAGCCAGGTTTCTCCAGATGGGGCAAAGTTAACAAGGAGCACCAGGGCACCAGACAGGAAAGTCAAAGAACCATAGATGGGCGGGGTTGGATGAGGTCTCAAGAAGGGTGATCTTCTTCTTCCCCTACTCCTCCTCCTTCCTCCTCTTCCTCCTTCCTCTTCTTCCTCTTCTTCTTCCTGCTCCTCCTTCTCCCTCTCCTCCTCCTCCTCAACCTTCCCTTTCCTCCTCTTCCTTCTTCTTCCTCCTTTTTCCTTTTCCTCTTCTTCTTCTTTCTCCTCCTCTTCCTGTTTCTTCTTCTTCATTCTTTCTCCCCCTCTTCCTCTTTTTCCTTCTCCTCTTCTTCTTCCTTCTTCTTCTTCTTCCTCCTCCTCCTCCTTCTCCTCCTTCGCCCTTCACCAAGTGTCTTTCTCCACCATCACCCCTCCTCCTCCTCCCACAAACTCCTTCTAGCACTGATGATGTACCCTAGTTGGGTCATGAAATGTCTGCAAGGAAACCACCCAGCTCAGAGAAGCACCAAAGACCCCACAGTAGTCTTCCTCCTCCTCCTCCTCCTCCTCCTCCTCCTCCTCCTCCATACCTCAGCCAAACTCTTTAAGAGTCATTAGCCCCAGCACCAGAGAAGCAGGATATGACCTTTGGGACATAATAGGATTAACCAATCACCATCAGAATACCAGAAAAGCACACTCAGACTCAGGTCCAAGTTCATGCCACAAGAACAGGAAACAACTCCAAACAAAAGGCTCCAGAGGGTATAAAAATCCACTCCCTACATGTGCTCTTCCCTTTTTTCTTCCAGAGCCATCTTTCTGTCTGGCTCTCCTCTTCAATCAACTACAACCTTCTTCCTAAAGCAGTCGCCATGTTTATTCCCAGCTTGTATGGAGCCATGAGGAAGACTTTTCTTCTTCCAACAGTATGGTTCCTTTGGCTGGCCGCGTTGGTGAACGTCCTTCGCTCCTGAGGCATTTTGGATAAGCTGGCGGCTGCCTTCACTTAAACTCTGAGTGATTAATGATCCAAGAAAGAGTCAGCTGAGCTGGGCTTCACTCAGGATGGAGAATAGCTGGCAGAGAGAGACAGACCAGGCGGAGAAGTTTTTCTGGGGGAAGAAACTTCTTAGTTGTCAAGAAATGTTTTTTTTCCAAGCTTCTTCCAAGAAACCCTATATCAGGGTTTCTCAACCTTGGCAACTTTACGATGTGTGGACTTCAACTCCCAATGCTAGCTGGAGAATTCTGGGAGTTGAAGTCCACACATCGTAAAGTTGCCAAGGTTGAGAAATACTGCCCTATACCATTCCAGACTAATAATAATAATAATAATAGTTGGAAGGGACCTTGGAGGTCCTCTAGTCCAAACCTCTGCTCAGGCAGGAAAGCCTATACCAGTGATGGCGAACCTTTTAGAGATGGAGTGCCCAAACTGCAACCCCAAACCCCTTATGCATCGTTGGGTGCCAGGTGGGCTGCGGTGGTAACGGCAGACTGGGCGGGACTAAAAAGTTCAATCAATCAATCAATTCCAACCTTGCAAGATCTTTTTTTTCCCCGCGAGAAGTTGAAATTGACTGATTGAACCTTTTTTTTTTTTTTTGCACATGGCGGCGGAGGCCTAAAGCGAAAAAGTTTTATAAAACCCAGCTGAAGGCCGAGGACTGGGGCGACGGCGCACGTGCTCACAGAGAGGGCTCTGAGTGCCACCTCTGGCACCCGTGCCATAGGTTCGCCACCACTGCCCTATCCCATTTCAGACAAACGGCTGTTCGGTCTCTTCTTAAGGACTTCCAGTGTTGGAGCATTCACAGCTTCTGGAGGCAAGGAGTTCCACTGATTAATTGTTCTCACTGTCAGGAAGTTTCTCCTTAGTTCTAGGTTGCTTCTCTCCTTGATTAGTTTCCACCCGTTGCTTCTTGTCCTGCCTGGCTCACCGTCTCTTCTTAAAAGCCTCCAGCCACAGCTTCTGGAGGCAGGTTGTCCCATTGAAATCGACTGGCAGAACACGAGGGGCTGCCTTCTAATTTGACTGGCTTCAAGAAACGGTTGGACCGAATTCCCCAGCACCAAAGGCTACTAGCTTTGATGACAGTAGGAGGACCCAGAAGGCCATCTATACTGGGAGACTGGTGAGCTTTCTGGTGCAGTTGGTGGACCATTGGTGGAAGAGGCTGCTGGATGAGACACCCTAGGTCACTGGTGGCGAACCTATGGCACGCATGCCAGAGGCAGCACTCGGAGCCCTCTCTGTGGGCACGCGCTGTCACCCCAGCCCCGCCTCCTGCCACGGTCCCCTCCTCACCAGCAGCCCCCCCTGGAGGAGAGTCGCCCCCAGGCACAGCCCGCACAGAGCAGCGCAGCCAAGGACATAGCTGGACAAGACTCCACCCTCACATCCCATAGCGTGCAGATGATGGCACGGGATGCGGTCGGAGGGCATGGCTGCCATGGCGCTGCAGGGCTGCTTGGGCGATCTGCTGCGGGCCATGGAGGCGGTGCATGGTCCTGTGGGTGGGCGGGGTGGGTGGGGGAGAAGCAGGCAGGGCAGGAGGTGGAGTGGGGGCAGGGGGCGGTTTTGGGGACCTCGGTCTCTAAAAGGTTCGCCATCACTGCCCTCGGTGCCAATCAAAATAGGCTTTCTGGTGAAGTTGATTTCCTGGCCGGGTCAACCCTGGTGACGCTGATGTTGATCTTCTAGAATGGAGCTGCTGTGTCTCCTACAAGGTCATCTTCCTTCCTCTCCATGGGACTAATCCATCTCCTCAGAATAACAGAGATGGGAGGGATCTCAGAGGTCTTCTAGTCCAGCCCCCTGCTCAGTCAGGAGAACCCATACCGTTTCAGACAAACGGCTGTCCAGTCTCTTCTTCAAAACCTCCAGTGATGGAGCACCGGCAACTTCTAGAGGCAAGGAGTTCCACCGATTAATTGTTCTCACTGTCGGGAAATTCCTCCTTAGTTCCAGGTTGCTTCTCTCCTGGATGAGTTTCCATCCATCGCTCTGTGCCTGTTCTGTCCCTGCCTGTGTGAGTCCTTGTTAACTCACAAGGACCACCCCCTCTTTTAACAAGTAGGCTGGAAATGCAGGAAAACCAAACCCCTTTTATTACTTAGGTACATACCTGTAAAATGTCCCCAAAGCAAAGGCAAACAAACCATGATGCAAACGGAGAATTGTTCACAGGCAAGGCAAACAAAACAGGATTCCATGAAACTTGAGTCCTTTGCAATCAGTTGCCTTCAGCAACCAGCACCGCCCACACCTTCCCTTTCCTCAATGCCTTCTCCTCCTCCCTTGGAGTCACCCCATTGCCTCCCTCTGTCCTGCTCTCGTTGCCTGTCTGCCTTTGCGAGTGCCTACGACAGGAGTGTCAAACTCAATTTCACTGAGGGCCGCATCAGCATTGCGGTTGTCCTTGGGGGGGGCGGGGGTGTGTGGCCAGGGTGAGTGCAACCTACTGGGTTGGCAAGGATGGAGTGGGTGTGGCCTATTGGGTGGGCATGGCCAGCTCTACATCATTTGTGTCAAGAGTGCCTGTGGGGGCCTGGGCAGGAGTGGGACAGATCTGAAGGTCTCTGGCAGAAGGGGGTGGGACCGGGGCAAGTGCCAAGGCATGGTCCACTGGAGGAGCCTCACTGTTCCTCTTAGGCCATGCGGGGGGGGGCTGGATGGTGGCGCGGGCTTCCTGGAGCCTTGAGCAGCAGAGGTCAAATGCCTAGCCTGGCCCTGAGCACCTGCGCCACCAAGCCGTTTGCAGACGGCCTTGTGGAGCTAAGACGCAATGCGTTTCAGCATAGATGGCCGCCACAAAATTGTACATTGGCTCCCGGCCGGCCAAGGCAGCAGGGGCCGTTCCCTCACTGTTTCCAGGATGGCTTCGCGGGCCACATGAAACCACTTCACGGGCCGCATCTGGCCCCCGGGCCTTGTGTTTGACAGGTCCGGTCTATGACATCTTCCAGCTGTGAGTCCTCAGAGTCTGGCTCAGCTCCCCAGCACAGCTGGGTCTCAGTCTGAGCACGGTATGTCTAGTTTAACAAAGAGAAGGACAAGGGGGGACATGATAGCAGTGTTCCAATATCTCAGGGGCTGCCATAAAGAAGAGGGAATTAAGCTATTCTCCAAAGCCCCTGAAGGCAGGACAAGAAGCAACGGGTGGAAACTCATCAAGGAGAGAAGCAACCTAGAACTAAGGAGAAACTTCCTGACAGTGAGAACAATTAACCAGTGGAACAGCTTGCCTCCAGAAGCAGTAAATGCTCCAACACTGGAAGTTTTTAAGAAGAGACTGGACAGCCATTTGTCCAGGGGGTTGGACTAGATGACCTCCAAGGTCCCTTCCAACTTTACTATTATTATTATTATTATTATTATTGTAAATCCTGGAGCTCATCAGGGCCTTCCTCTGTTGGCTCTCCAGGGCCCCCCCTCCTCCTCCTCTGATTCCCCGGACTCAGCTGCCCGGTCCACTGGCGGGCACGGAACCACAACATTGCCCTGCCTTCAGGGCGGGCCTTTGGAGAATAGCTTGACTCTTCATGCTGTGTGTCTTAGGGGATGGGGGTCTCTCCCGCCCTCCTCCTAGCCAAATGCTGCCTTCCCAGCGCACCCCGAAGCCCGCTGTTCTCATGGCTGCCTTTCCTTTGAGCTGACCCAGCTGGACCTTGACCCCCATTCAGACAAGACGAGTGCTGTCCAATATTGGATTTGCTCTTTGACACCAGCTGCCGAATTGGCTTCTCCGCCTCATAAAACGAGCCCCTTCAAGCGTGACCAGAAGAGACATTTTAATCTCTCCGAGTGTCTCAGCCGCGTCAACCTCCCATCTCAGAGGTCCCAGGTCGGCGGTGGTGCGATAGACATGGCTCGCCGTGGGGCACGACCCTTTCTGGGCTCGGCTTCTCTGCCCACTTACTGGGCGAAGAACCAAAGAGGAAATGAAAGGTATTAATACGGGAGGGCAGGGCAGGGCAGGAGAGCAGCTGGGGTGCCCCCGCCAAAATTTGCTTTGGTTTTATTATACATAAAAAAAGTTATTTTGCAACGCTGTGCGCTTTCCAACCTGCAGACTGGACAGCTGAATCAGAAGAAGGAGGAAAAAAAAAAACCTGTCCCTCTTCAACCTGGGTTCTTTTATTTCTCTCGTTGGGGTACTGCGGGACTCTTGGGGTCCAGCCTGGCAAAATATAGGACGTGACACGCTCTGCCCGCAGGATATAGTCTCCCTCTGCAGAAGTGGAAGATGTTGCGAAGACTAGCCCTGATGATGTTCTCTAGTTGGGTCATGAAAGGTCTGCAAGAAAACCACCCAGCTCAGAGAGCACCAAGGACCCCACAGTAGTCTTCCTCCTCCTCCTCCTCCTCCTCCTCCTCCTCCTCCTCCTCCTCCTCCTCCTCCTCCTCCTCCTCCCCTCCTCCTCCTCCTCCTCCTCCCTTCTAGCGCTGATGATGTTCCCTAGTTGGGTCAGGAAAGGTCTGCAAGAAAACCACCCAGCTCAGAGAGCACTAGGGACCCCACAGTTGTCTTCTTCTTCCTCCTTCTCCTCCTCCTCTTCCTCCTCCTGCTCCTCCTCCTCCTCTTCCTTCTCCTCCTCTTCCTCCTCCTCCCTTCTAGCACTGATGATGTTCCCTAGTTGGGTCATGAAACGTCTGCAAGGAAACCACCCAGCTCAGAGAGCACCAAGGACCCCACAATCCTCCTCCTCCTCAATGTAATTTTGCCCCATTTTATGACCTAGGCTGCCAGAGTTGTTAAGCTGTTAAATGAACCACTGCCGTTGTTAAGTTAGTCACACAGTTGTTAACTGAAACTGGCTTCCCCCCATGGACTTTGCTCGCCGGAAAGCCGAAAAAACGGGGTCACGTGACTTCAGGACACACCGGCCGTCAAACACGAACCGGTTGACAAGTACCCAGATTTGGATCACGTGATCCCAGCAGCTGCTACAACGGTCGTAAATGTGAAAACGGTCCTAACCTCCCCTTTTCAATGCTGTCGTAACTTCAAACGGTCGCTAAATGTACCTCTACTTCTACGACATGGGAGAAGTTACTCAACATTGTTTTCCTGCCTGAGCAGGGGGTTGGACTAGATGACCTCAACGTCCATTCCAACATTATTATTACTATCATTATTATTATCATAATTATTATTATTATTATTATTTTGGATCATCGCACAGTCAGCCAGATGTTCAGACTGGATTTGGCATTTTGTCTACCTGTTGAGTCCTTACCCAGGACCTGGGATAGGCAGATGTGGATGTTTGATGGTATTACAGGTCTCGTCGCAGGATGGAAGCAGTTCCTAGTAAGGCCGCCTTTTGCAATTGACTAATAGCGAATTTGTCAATGCCAATGGTGTTCAAGTGGTGCTCCAGTTGTTTTGGGATTGCACCCAAGGAGCCTATGGCTATTGGTACTACCCTTGCTTGCTTTTGCCACAGTCTTTCTATTTCTATTTGTAGGTCTTTGTATTTTGTTATCTTCTCCAGTTCTTTCTCTTCTATTCTGCTATCTCCAGGCACTGCCACGTCCACTATCCAGACTTTTTTTTGTCCTTTCTATCGACATTATTTTATTATTATTATTATTATTATTATTATTATTATTTTATTATTATTATTATGGATCATCGCACAGTCAGCCAGATGTTCAGACTGGATTTGGCATTTTGTCTACCTATCGAGTCCTTACCCCGGACCTGGGATAGGCAGATGTGGATGTTTGATGGTATTACAGATATCGTCGCAGGATGGAAGCAGTTCCTAGTAAGGCCGCCTTTTGCAATTGACTAACGGCAAATTATTATTATTATTATTATTATTATTATTATTATTATTATTATTATTATTATTATTATTATTATTATTATTATTATGGATCATCGCACAGTCAGCCAGATGTTCAGACTGGATTTGTCATTTTGTCTACCTATTATTATTATTATTGTTGTTGTTATTATTGTTATTATTATTATTGATGTTATTGTTGTTATTATTATTGTTATTATTATTAATATCTACAAAGGTATTTCAAACCACTGTCACAAATCTGAAAAACACGACACTTTATCCCTTCAGAGTGGAGTCTTGTGAGGAAGCTAAGAAACGATGGATTCAAATGCAGGCGACGCAGCCCAGGATTTTTAAAGATTAAATACTGTGGAGAAAGCAGAACTTTGAAAATTGGACTGCTGGATAATGAATTAGAAAAGACTTTGTGGCAGGCAGATTTTTTTTTTTTTTATCTGCGGCGATTGCAGCAAAACTGCATAAGGGGGCCTGTTTGCACAACGCCAACGGAAGGATAATGAAATTCCCTCACTGGAGGAAACGGATTGTGATCGGGTGCGAATCTGCTGAGATTGCAAAGCTGAGCCACTTGGTCAGAGAGAGAGAGAGCGGGGGGGGGGGAACCCCACAAAAACTTTTCAAAAAGATTGGAAACCTTACATGGACTTTTTGAGATGAAAGGAAGGGGGAAAAAATGACTGGATGATTTATGAGTTGGAGGACTGAAAAAATAATGCGGATTAAGTGAGGGTGTAACGGGATTTGCATAACATCTAGGGCGGAAGAGGGTTATAAGAGCGACACAATCTGTTGAAGAGGAAGAGGAAGGTTTTGTAAGGATTTCTGACTGCAAGTTTTTTTTTTTCTAGCCCTGGTGATGGTCCCTAGTTGGGTTAGTGAAACGTCTGCAAGGAAACCACCCAGCTTAGAGAGCACCAAGGACCCCACAGTCATCCTCCTCCTCCTCCTCCTCCTCCTCCTCCTCCTCCTCCTCCTCTCTGCAAACCCCACATTCCCTTCTAGCACTGATGAAGTTGCCTAGTTAGGTAACAAAATGTCTGCAAGAAAACCACCCAAGACCCCACAGTCCTTTTCTTCTTCTTCTTCTTCTTCTTCTTCTTCTTCTTCTTCTTCTTCTTCTTCTTCTTCTTCTTCTTCTTCTTCTTCTTCTTCTTCTTCTTCTTCTTCTTCTTCTTCTTCTTCTTCTTCTTCTTCTCCTTCTCCTTCATCCTCCTCCTCCTCCTCCTCGTCTTCTTCTTCTTCCTCTTCCTCCTCCTCCTCCTCCTCTTCTTCTTCTTCTTCTTCTTCTCCTTCTCCTTCTTCTTCATCCTCCTCCTCCTCCTCTTCTTTTTCTTCTTCCTCTTCCTCCTCCTCTTCTCCTCCTCCTCTCCTCCCCCTCCTTCTTCCTCCTCCTCCTCCTCCTCTTCTTCTTCTTCTTCTCCTTCATCTTCCTCCTCTTCTTCTTCTTCTTCTTCTTCTTCTTCCTCTTCCTCCTCCTCCTCTTCCTCCTCCTCCTCCTCCTCCTCCTTCCTCCTCCTCCTCTTCTTCTTCTTCTTCTTCTTCTTCTTCTTCTTCTTCTTCTTCCTCCTCCTCCTCCTCCTCCTCCACCACTCTCCACAATCCCCCTCCCTTCTAGCACTGATGGTGTTACCTAGTTGGGTCCTAAAACGTCTGCAAGGAAACCAGCCAGCTCAGAGAGCATCAGGGACCCCACAGTCCCTTCCTCCTCCTCTTCCTCTCTTCTCCTCCCCCTCCTCCCTCCCTTCTAGCACTGATGATGTTCCCTAGTTGGGTCATGAAACTTCTGCAAGAAAACCCCCAAGCTCAGAGAGCACCCAGGACCCCCATAGTCTTCTTCCTCCTCCTCCTCCTCCTCCTCCTCCTCCTCCTCCTCTCCACAACCCCCCTCCCTTCTAGCCCTGATGATGTTCCCTAGTTGGTTCCTGAAACGTCTGCAAGAAAACCACCCAGCTGAGAGACCCCCAGGGATCCCTTCTTGTTCCTTCTTCTCCTGCACCCTTTTCTTTCCTTTTTCCTTCCTCTTCTTTGGATTTATCTTTTGCTTTAAGCTCAGCCCAGGAGGAGAACCTGCACGCACCCAGGCCTGTCTGAAGCGTTGGAGGATCAAGGCTCCTTGCCAAAGGCTCTGTGGCCGGAAGGAGCGTGAGAAGACTTGCCCGGTGGGAGGAAGGCCGGAACCAGGATCCAGGCGCTCTGTCGGTCAGCCACGTAGTTATTGAGCGGGAACCGAATCAGGGATTGGCCCGGCCGAAAAGAATCTGAAAATCCCAAGCTGGCAGGAAGGCAGCACACACACACACACACACACACACACACACACACACACACACACCCCGCCATCCAGACGTCAGAGCTGAACATTAGGAAATTGCCGCTCTGCCTGGCTTCTCAGAGCGCTGTAAAAATTCTGTGCCCACATGCCACAATTCAGCCAATTTCGAAATTGCCGTGTATCTGCTGTGTTTATTACCGTCTTGCTGTACACACAGAGATTATACAAGAGGGTGAGGGGAGCACGGAGACAGTGATCACCCGGAAAAAAAAAGGGGGGGGGGGAGAGGATCCAGCTCAGCCCAAGACTTGGTGATGAGGGGGTGAATGGTATCATACGTAGAGGAAAGAGGGACAGGGAAGGGTTGGATACGGATGGCCAGGATACGTCCAGAATACAGCCCAATCAGCTGGGACCAATGACCAGGTCCAGGAGCTGGATGCAAATGCTAGTTAATTCTATATACGTTGTTCCTGTTGACTAGCTTTAAAACCCTGACGATGTCGGAAGTTTCCGATGAAAGCTCGGTATTGATTAAATTTTTCCAGTTTGGATTTTTGTTCCTGGTGGTCGTGATTGATTTATTTTATGACAGAGATTATACACACACACACACACACACACACACACACACACACATATATATTCATATTATACATATTATATATATAAAATCACACACGGAGATAGACACAAACATGCGCACACGTAGATATTACACACACATCCTACACACATACACACATACACCCACACAAATGTAGGTATACCATCTATCTTCCTTCCTCCCTGCCTTCTTAACTCCAGACTTTCCTTCCCTCCCTTCCCTCTTTCCTCTCTCCCTCCGTCCTTCCCTCCCTCCCTTCCCACCCTTCCTCCCTCCCTCCCTCCCTCCGCCCTCTTTTCCTTCTGCCCTTCCTCTTCTCTCTCCCTCCCTCCCCCCCCTTCCTCCATTCCCTCCCTTCCCTCCCTCCCCTCCCTCCTTTTCTTCCCTTTCTCCCACCCTCCTTTCTTCCTCCCTCCCTCCTTTCTTTTCACCCTCCTTTACTTCTGCCCTTCCTCTCCTCCCTCCCTCCCTCCCTCCCCTCCTTCCTTCCCACCTTCCCCCCCTTCTTCCCTCCCCTCCTTCCTCCTTTCCTTCCACCCTCTTTCCTCTCCTCCCTCACCTCCCTCCTTCCTCCCTTCTCTCTCCCTCCCTCCCTTCCTCCTTCCTCCTCCCTCCCTCCCTCCCTCCCTTCCTCCTGCCTGCCTGCCTATCCCCCTTATAGAAGAACAGCGAAGGTGCCAGACTAAAGTGGGGAGACCCAGTCTGTGGTGCCTCTTCAGCCATGGCTGACTTTGGGTCAGCACTTCCCTCCCTGCCTCAGAGCCCTGTGTGTGTGTGTGTGTGTGTGTGTGACAGACCTGTTCAAGACCCTTCCAAGTCACAGCGTCTCCCTGAAGCCCCCCACCCCACCCCCGGGGCTGGTCTTTCCTTCCCACCCTTCAACTTGCAGTGCCTAACCTTCAACCTTCACCCAGCATTGGATTGAGTTGAGCATCCTCTCCCTTCCTCACCCCCTAATCAGGTTCAAGGCAGTCCAGGGTTTTTTTTTGGGGGGGGGAGACCACTAAATAATTGCAAGGAGTCGTGGGGTGTGTGTATGTCCGTTGCCCTCTTTTTAAGCCTTCCTCCTCCCCCGCAGACCCCTCCCCTGCCAGCAAACTCTCTTTCCATTTCAACCAGCTTCGTAGCAGGGTGGGACGGCTGAGCCAATCCTGGGCCAAGGCCCCCACCCCCTTTCCTTTTGCTGCTGGAAACCCTGATAACTCAAGCCACATCATATCTCCCCCCCCCCTCTTTAAAGCTAGCAAGGAGCCAATTAGCTCCATTAAAACAAATTGCAAGCAAAAGGACCCCATTAAGCTGTGCGTGTTTCCAGTTCGCTCAGATTCCTTTCCCTCCAGCCCCCCCAACCCCCCTTCAAATGGAAACCGAGGAGCTTAATTTTGGAAGCCGGTGCGAAACTTACTATACCCCCTCCCCCCCTTCGATAATTAATTTTAGTGCGGTTTCATTATTTCCTCGGAAAGAAAAGCGGCTTATTGAACATCTGGCCTTTTCCAGTCTGCAGACTGCCGGCCAGAGAGGCTGGACTTCAGATCCCATAATCCACCGCTGGGGAGAGGGGACAAGGGGGGGGGGGCGTTTGGGAGAAAAGTCTGCTGGAATCGACTGGCAGAAGACGAGGGGCTGCCTTCCAGTTTGGCTGGCTTCAAGGAAGGGTTGGACCGAATTCCCCGGCACCAAAGGCTACGAGCTTTGAGGACAGTTGTTGTTGTTGTTGTTCATTGCGAAGTCCTGTCCGACCCATCGCGACCCCATGGACAACGTTCCTCCAGGCCTTCCTGTCCTCTACCATCTTCTGGAGTCCATTTAAGTTCTCACCTCCTGCTTCAGTGACTCCATCCAGCCATCTCATTCTCCGTCGTCCCCTTCTTCTATTGCCCTCAATCTTTCCCAGCATCAGGCTCTTCTCCAGTGAGTCCTTCCTTCTCATTAGGTGGCCAAAGTACTTGAGTTTCCAGTTCAGGATCTGGCCTTCTAAAGAGCAGTCGGGGTTGATCTCTTGTAGGACTGACCGGTTTGAGCGCCTTGCAGTCCAAGGGACTCGCAGGAGTCTTCTCCAGCCCCAGAGTTCAAAGGCCTCCATTCTTTGGCGCTCAGCCTTTCTTATGGTCCAACTTTCACAGCCACACATTGCAACTGGGAAAACCATGGCCTGGACTATACGCACTTTTGTTGGCAGAGAGATGTCTCTGCTTTTTAGTATGCTGTCTAGATTTGCCATAGCTTTCCTCCCCAAGAGCGAGCGTCTTTTAATTTCTTGGCTGCAGTCCCCATCTGATGACAGTAGGAGGACCCAGAAAGCCATCTATACTGGGAGACTGGTGAGCTCTCTGGTGTGGTTGGTGGACATTGGTGGAAGAGGTTGCTGGATGAGACACCGTCGGTGCCAATCAAAATAGGCTTTCTGGTGAAGTTGATCTCCTGGCCTGGTCAACCCTGGTGACGCTGATGTTGATCTTCTGGAATGGAGCTGCCGTGTCGCCTACAATGTCATCTTCCTTCCTCTCCATGGGACCAATCCATTTCCTCGGAATAGCAGAGCTGGGAGGGACCTCAGAGGTCGTCTAGTCCAAACTCCTGCTCAAACAGCTGTCCAGTCTCTTCTTCAAAACCTCCAGTGATGGAGCACCCACAAGGTCTGGAGGCAAGGAGTTCCACCGGTTAATTGCTCTCGCTGTCTGGAAGTTTCTCCTTAATTCCAGGTTATCCACTGGGAGAAGAGGCTACTGAAAAGGACTGGCCAGGGTCCCCCCCCATCAGACACGGCATCTGTTCTTCTGTTACCTGCCAGGTGTCACCAAAGTCTACCAGCCTGCAGGTGCATGCCCTCCCCCCAAGCGCCCTCTGCAGGCAGTCCTCGACTTACAACGATTGTTGGGGGCAATGTAAATATATATATACATTGCTTACTGGTGTACACCGCTTAGAGAGTGCTTGCACTTAAAGCGGTATATAAGTCTCATAAATAAAATAAATAAATAAAATCGAGCCCAATGTTTCTGCTGCTTTGTTGTTAGTTGCGAAGTCATGTCCGACCCATCGCGACCCCATGGACAACGTTCCTCCAGGTCTTCCTGTCCTCTACCATCTTCTGGAGTCCATTGAAGTTCACACCTACTGCTTCAGTGACTCCATCCAGCCACCTCATTCTCCGTTGTCCCCTTCTTCTCTTGCCCTCCATCTTTCCCAGCATCAGGCCCTTCTCCAGGGAGTCCTTCCTTCTCATTAGGTGGCCAAAGGACTTGAGTTTCAACCTCAGGATCTGGCCTTCTCAAGAGCAGTCGGGGTTGATCTCTTCTAGGACTGACCGGTTGGATCGCCTTGCAGTCTAGGGGACTCGCAGGAGTCTTCTCCAGCACCAAAGTTCAAAGGCCTCAGTTCTTTGGCGCTCGGCCTTTCTTATTTGTTAAGGCAGCTCTGCCCCGTTTTTACGACTTCTCTCACCTCAGTGGTTAAGTGGATCACTGCCGTTCTTCAGTTAGCCACACGGTCGCTAAGTGAATCTGGATTCCCCCTTGAAGGTCGCAAAAGGGGAAATCACGCGACCCTGGGAATTGCAACAGTCATAAGTACGAGTCAGTTGCCGAGCGTCTGAATTTTTGATCACAGTCACCGTGGGGATTGCTGCGACGGTGGTGAAAAAGTTGTCTTTTTTTCCCCCAGTGCCGTTGTGACTACGAACGGTCACTAAATGAACCGTCGTTAAGCTGAGGACTCTCTGGATCGGGGAAGACTGAACAGTTCGTGGGAAGATCGGAGATGGAGGTAAAGCGCAATTTGATCCTCCGCGCTGTCAGTCTGGGCTCATCCTTGATTTCTGTTTTCTACAGCAGAGTGAGACGTCAGAGAATGGCTGTCATAAACACAAATAAAATAACACACCGGGGATACGCCGATAAACGGCGAGCTGCAAGCCTAACATTTTCCCAGGCTGTAAAACATAGGGGCTAGAAGACAGACAGATCAATATTTCACGCACAAACTCCAGTGATGTGCGCGCCTGTGAAGCAGATAGGGTTGGAGTCTGCGGAAACGGGAAAGAATCCGGTTTGTCTACCGCTTGGGTTGAAGTGCAAGTGTTCTGCATGTGTGAACAGGGGGCACAAGGGTGTATTCACCGATGCTGAACAGCCAAACCCCAAAATGAACGATTCAGCGGTGTTTTTCTCAAGCATGGGAAATTTGTGGACTTCAAGATGTTGAGAGTTTGGAAATAGTTCAGAGAAGAGCAACTAAGGTGATCCAAGGCCTGGAGGCTAAAACATGCGAAGAATGGCCGCGGGACTTGGGTTTGGCTAGTCTAAAGAAGAGAAGAAATAGGGGAGACATGATAGCGGTATTCCGGTATTGGGGGGGCTGCCACAAGGAAGAGGGGGTCATGTTATTCACCAAAACACCAGAGGGCAGGATGAGAAACAATGGTTGGAAACTGATCAAAGAGAGAAGCAACCTGGAATTAAGGAGAAACTTCCTGACAGGGAGGACAATTAACCAGTGGAACAGCCTGCCACCAGAAATTGTGGGCGCTCCATCCCTGGAGGTTTTTAAGAGGCTAGATAGTAAACTTGTCTGAGATGGTATAGGGCAGTGATGGCGAACCTTTTAGAGACTGAGTGCCCAAACTGCAACTCAAAACCCACTTATTTATCGCCAGGTGCCAGGTGGGCGTGGCCCACTGGGTGGGTGTGGCTGTGGTGGTCGTGGCAGACTGGGTGGGTGTGGCCAACACTGGAAGTTTTTAAGAAGAGACTGGACAGCCATTTGTCCGAAATGGTCTAGGGTTTCCTGCCTGAGCAGGGGGTTGGACTAGATGACCTCCAAGGTCCCTTCCAACATTATTATTATTATTATTATTATTATTATTATTATTATTATTATTATTACTCTCGTTGCCCTTTCTTCGATCAGCAATTTGAGCCTGGCGTCTCTCCCCGTGCCCACCTGCCCTGGTTCTCTTCTCCTTTTCCAGCCTTCCTCAACCCCCCCCTTCCCCCCCTGCTGTCAGCCAGGGTCTGGGGAGGGGTGGGCCGGGACCCCCATCCTCGCCCCATCCGCAGAGCCATCTGGCGCCATCCTCATCACCGCCCAGCCTGGAAGCAAGCGGCCTTGGAGAGAAGGGAGGAAATTGCAATCCTGCAAAAATAATAATAATAATAAATAAATGCCCTTTTTGAAGATCTGGCTCCAGATTTAATTCCCCTCTGGACAGCTTGTCTCATCTGAACTAATTCCAGAAAGTGCTGCTCTCTCTGTTGAGGAAGCGAGCGCAGGCAGGTGCTCTATCCCAGCCTATAGCCGTCCTTGTTAAAGTCATAAGGACCAAAGTCCTGCTGAGAAAATAGGCTGGAGACTCAAAAAACAAACAAACCCCCTTTTAATAAGGGTAACCAACCTGCCAAATAGTCCAGAAACAAAAGCAGCAAAACACAATCCAAAGGGAGGAAATTGTCCACACGAAACACGATGCAAAACAGAGAAATCGTCACCGGCAAGACGAACAGAACATGATCCCGTGAAGTACTTTGCAACATGATCCCAAGTATTTATTTATTTATTTATTTATGAGACTTATATACCGCTTTAAGTGCAAGCACTCTCTAAGCGGTGTACACCAGTAAGCAATGTAGATATATATTTACATTGCCCCCAACAATCTGAGTCCTCATTTTACCTACCCCGGAAGGATGGAAGGCTGAGTCAACCTTGAGCCGGTGAGATTTGAACCGCTGACCGCTGAACACAGTCAGCTAACTGCTGCGCCACCTCGGCTCAGCAACCAGCACTGCCCACACCTTCCCTTTTTATACAGCAGTCCCAACAGCAGTTGCCTCTCGATGCCTTCTCCTCTTCCCCTGGAGTTGTCGTATTGACTGCTGCTGATCGGCTCTCGCTAATTGCCGGTGTCTACGAGCATCAATCATCATGTCCATCAGGTGTGAGTCCTCTGAGTCTGACTCATTCCCCCCACACAGCTGAGCTTCATCTGGAACACGACTGGAGGACCCAGGCAATTCATCAAACCGTGAGTCTTGTTGATTCATCAGAGCCTTTCTCTGACCCCGATGGCCCTCCAAATGCCTCCTCCTCCTCAGATTCCCCGGACTCAGCTGTTGGGAACACAGGCTGGCACAGAATCACGACAGCGGGCCTGACAGCCCACTCGGAGGGGAGCCCTGGCACCTCGGCCCCGACGGGCACCCCCGTTTCTCCACACCTGGGGAAGCCACCTGCTCCCACCTTGGCAGCAAAACGCCCTGGTTTCCCTCCTCTGAGCGATGCCCCCCCAATTCGAAGGGGAGTTCCCCGTCGCTGGAGGTCCCGAGGGCAGACCGGCGAGCTAGATGTGGACCCATATGGGTGCCAGGGGGCATTGGCTGCCTAAAATGGGGGGGGGGAGGAAGGATGAACAGGCCCCAACTCTATCATGATCAACGTTTACCCAAAAGGAAGAAGTCCCTGGTTGTCTTTGTTTCTTCGTTTGCTTGTTGAAGGAAAAAGAACAAGAGGGGAGGTGTGTTGTGTATGTGTACACTTTCAGAGCAAGCAACAGAATGTCCTGTTTAATGTGGGCCATTGTGCCCCCAGTAAAACATGACAAGAAAGGTTATTTATCTATCTATCTATCTATCTATCTATCTATCTATCTATCTATCTATCTATCTATCATCTATATCTATCATCTATATCTCTATCTATCATCTCCCTCTCTATCATCTATCATTCCCTCTCTCTATCATCTCTCTCTATTATCTATCTATCTATCTATCTATCTATCTTTCTCTATCATCTATCTATCCATATCTATCTATCTATCTGTCTGTCTGTCTATCCTTATCTATATCTATCAATCTCTCTCTCTCTATCTTTCTATCTATCTATCTATCTATCTATCTATCTATTTATCTATCATCTATATCTATTTATCATCTATATCTATCTATCATCTCTCTCTATCATCTCTATTATCTATCTATCTATCTATCTATCTATCTTTCTATCTATCATCTATCTATCCATATCTATCTATCTATCTATCTGTCTGTCTGTCTGTCTGTCTGTCTGTCTGTCTATCCTTATCTATATCTATCAATCTCTCTCTCTCTATCTATCATCTATCTATCTATATCTATTTATCATCTATATCTCTATCATCTCTCTATCATCTCTCTCTACCATCTATCATTCTCTCTCTCTCTCACCTATATCACTATCATCTATCATTCCCCCCTCTCTCTATTATCTATCTATCTATCTATCTATCTATCTATCTATCTATCTATCTATCTATCTATCTATCATCTATATCGCTATCCTATCATTCCTCCTCTCTCTATTATCTATCTATCTATCTATCTATCTATCTATCTATCTATCTATCTATCTATCTATCTATCTATCTATCTATCTATCATCTCTCTCTATCATCTCTCTATCATTCTCTCTCTCTCTCTCTCTCTCTCTCTCTCTCTCTCTCTCTCTCTCTCATTATATCTCCAGCCTCCCATGGAAGGGGTTTCTCCAGCATATAGTGAAAAAAGTCAAAATGGCAGCCACAGTTGTGCCATCCAAAGATCCCCCTGTCTTTTTATGTGCCATGTTTCAATTGCGCTGCTGCGGTTTGATTGCAGCTCTGGCGGGCAAGGCCCTGCTAATGGCAAGTGGCATCCTGTTTGTCGGGATGGACAACAAAACCAAATAGAATTAGAAGGGACCTCAAGGTCATCTAGTCCAGCCCCCTGCTCAGGCAGGAAACCCTACACCATTTCAGACAAATGGATGTCCAGTCTCTTCTTAAAAACTTCCAGTGTTGGAGCATTCACCGCTTCTTGAGGCAGGTTGTTCCACTGGTTAATTGTTCTCACTGTCAGGAAGCTTCTCCTTAGTTCCAGGTTGCTTCTCTCCTTGATGAGTTTCCATCCGTTGCTTCTTGTCCTGCCTTCAGGCGCTTTGGAGAATAGCTTGATTGCCTCTTCTTTGGGGCAGCCCCTGAGATACTGGAAGGCTGCTATCATGTCCCCCCTCATCCTTCTCTTCATTAAACTAGACATACCCAATTCTAGCAACCGTTCTTTATATGCTTTAGCCTCCAGTCCCCTAATCATCTTTGTTGCTCTTCTCTGCACTCTTTCTAGAGTCTCAGCATCTTTTTGACATCGTGGTGACCAAAACTGGATGCCGTATTCCAAGGGTGGCCTTACCAAGGCCTTGTAAAGTGGTATTAACACTTCACGTGATCTTGAGTCTATCCCTCTGTTAATGCAGCCCAGCACTGTGTTGGCTTTTTTGAGCTCTTGTATTTGTTTATATGTCACATCCTTCCCGGAATATCCACTTGTACTGTTGCCACCCGTGTTTTCCTTTGCAATCAAAGGGAACTCATCTGCTTGTTTTCAAAATTAAAAGCAGATTGTTAGCCTTTGTGCCGCATGTCACTCTAAATAAGATTGATTTCTCCGCTGTCGTGTCGGGCACGGCGGATTTAAACAGATTGGCCTGGATTGCAGGAGGCCTCCGATGGCTGCCTTGGGACCGGTCAGCTCCTCCACCCTCTCTCTGTCTCTCTCTCTCTCTCTCTCTCTTTATGTGTGTGTGTGTGTTCTCTCTACTTATTGATCCTGGTAAGACGGTAATTCACCAAAGGGCCCTCAGCATCCCCACTGAAGCTTCGTCAGACTCAATATTAATTATAATAATGAACCAGCATAAACAAGGAACTTGGCTGACAGCCCTGGCAATTCCCCAAATGGTGAAGGGGGGAGGGAAGAGAAGAGAAGAGAAGAGAAGAGAAGAGAAGAGAAGAGAGGAGGGGAGGGGAGGGGAGGGGAGGGGAGGAGAGGAGGGATGGGAGGGGAGAGGAGGGGAGGGTGGAAGGGGGGAGGAAGGAAGAGGAGGGAGGGAAGGAGGAAGCAAGGAAGGGGGAAACTGAAGGGAAGGGGGGAGGAAGGAAGGAAAGAAGGAAGGAAGGAAGGAAGGGAAGGAAGGAAGGAAGGAAGGAAGGAAGGAAGGGGAAAACTGAAGGGAAGGAGGGAGGAAGCAAGTAAGGAAAGAAGAAAGGAAGGAAGGAAGGAAGGAAGGAAGGGGAAAACTGAAGGGAAGGAGGGAGGAAGCAAGTAAGGAAAGAAGAAAGGAAGGAAGGAAGGAAGGAAGGAAGGAAGGGGAAAACTGAAGGGAAGGAAAGGAGGGGAGCAGGAAGAAGGAAGGAAGGAAGGAAGGAAGGAAGGAAGGAAGGAAGGAAGGAACAAGGAAGGAAGGGGAAAACTGAAGGGATAGGAAAGAGGGGAGCGGAGAAGGAAGGAAGGAAGGAAGGAAGGAAGGAAGGCAGGGGAAAACTGAAGGGAAGGAGGGAGGAAGGAAGTAAGGAAAGAAGAAAGGAAGGAAGGAAGGAAGGAAGGAAGGGGAAAACTGAAGGGAAGGAGGGAGGAAGGAAGTAAGGAAAGAAGAAAGGAAGGAAGGAAGGAAGGAAGGAAGGAAGGAAGGGGAAAACTGAAGGGAAGGAAAGGAGGGGAGCAGGAAGAAGGAAGGAAGGAAGGAAGAAAGGAAGGAAGGAAGGGGAAAACTGAAGGGAAGGAGGGAGGAAGGAAGTAAGGAAAGAAGAAAGGAAGGAAGGAAGGAAGGAAGGAAGGAAGGAAGGGGAAACTGAAGGGAAGGGAAGGAGGGGAGTGGGAAGAAGGAAGGAAAGAAGGAAAGAAGGAAGGGGAAAACTGAAGGGAAGGAGGGAAGTGGGAAGAAAGAAGGAAAGAAGGAAGGGGAAAACTGAAGGGAAGGAAGATAAAAGAAAGGAAAGGAAAGGCCCAAAACACATCCTAGCCAAGGACTGGAACCCGGGTTCCAGCTGATCCTGCATGGCTGCAGAGTGGACAGCCCGGATCTCTTCCCCGGGTCGGGCCAGGCCAGAACCCAGAGCTGAAGGGCAGGGTTAAGAAAGAGACTAGTCCATGGGTCCCCAACCCCCGGTCCATGGACCCACACTGGCCCGCCGCATGCCAGCAACCGATCCACGCAAACCAGCAAAGCACCCCCTCCACGGGACGCAGGCAGCGGGCGAAACCACGCAGCCTCCGGTCCCCGGGAAAAAACTCTCTCCGTGGAGCCGGTCCCTGGGGCCCAAAAGGCTGGGGGGGCCACTGGACTAGTAGCTGGACTCGCCCACCTTTCTGCCGATGACCTTCATGGACTTGTGGGGGGGGGCAGGGAGCCCCTTTGACCCCCTAAACAGAGCCAGACCCTTTTGCCCACCCAGCTGCGAAGTGTCCACAAAGCTCTTTTCTATATCCGTTGAAAATGTCGAACTACAGGTCCTATCGTCCCCAGCTTGATAAGGCCAATGAGTTCGGAGCAGCACGATCTGAGTTTCCCAAGAAACAGACCAGGATCTTAGTCAACTCTCACCTGGAGATGCCGAACAATGAGAATATCTGGGCTTTGGCAGAAAAAGTCTGATTTATGCCTCTCCAGGCAGAAATGCAATCAGTGCAGCCTCTCCCTCCCTCTCCCTCCCTCCCTCTTTCTCTTTCCCTCTCTTACTCTCCCTCTTTCTCTCATCTTTCTCTCTCTCCCTCTCTCCCCATCTCTCTCCCTTTCTCTCCTCTTTCCCTCTCCCCTCTCTCCCTTTCTCTCTCCCTCTCTCTCCCTCTCCCCTTCTCTCTCCCTCCCTCTCTCTCCCTCCCTCTCTCTCCCTCCCTCTCCCTCTCTTACTCTCCCTCTTTCTCTCTCTCTCTCCCTCTCTCTCCCTCCCCATCTCTCTCCCTCTTTCTCTCCTCTCCCTCTCTCTCCCTCCCTCCCTTTTTCCCTCTCTTACTCTCCCTCTTTCTCTCTCTCCCTCTCTCTCCCTCCCCGTCTCTCTCCCTCTTTCTCTCCTCTCTCTCCCTCTCTCTCCCTCCCTCCCTCTTTCCCTCTCTTACTCTCCCTCTCTCTCCCTCTCTCTCTTCCTCCCTCTCTTCCTCTCTTTCTCTCTTTCTCTCTCCCTCTCTCTCTCCTTCCCTCTCTCTTCCTCTCCCTCCCTCTCTTTCTCTCTCAATCCCTCCCCCCTGCACATGTTTGAAAGGGGTAGGGGGTCTCCTCCTACGATTGGCTAAACAGTAGTGAAATGCCTTAAGAGGTGGGACTCAGAAAAGATGAATCTCTCAGGTCTTGCAAGGTAATTTTTTTCCCTGGGGCTCCATTAGATGTTCATCTTCCTGGTGGATGGGGCCCTTGATTGGACATGACAGGAGGGCTTGCCCTCTATAAGGCAGAAAAATAGAGATATATCCCAGCACTGGCAAGTACAGTGTTTCCCAGCCTCAACAGGCTTTAAGAGGGGTGGGCTTCCACTCCCAGAATTCCCCAGCCAGCCTGCTTTAAGAGGGGTGGGCTTCCACTCCCAGAATCCCCCAGCCAGCATGCTTTAAGAGGGGTGGACTTCAAATACCAGAATCCCCCAGCCAGTCTGCTTTAAGAGGGGTGGGCTTCCACTCCCAGAATTCCCCAGCCACCATGCTTTAAGAGGGGTGGACTTCAAATACCAGAATCCCCCAGCCAGCCTGCTTTAAGAGGGGTGGGCTTCCACTCCCAGAATTCCCCAGCCAGCCTGCTTTAAGAGGGGTGGGCTTCCACTCCCAGGATCCCCCAGCCAGCCTGCTTTAAGAGGGGTGGCCTTCCACTCCCAGGATCCCCCAGCCAGCCTGCTTTAAGGGCTGGGGAATCCTCGAAGTTGAAGTCCACAGGTCTTAAAGCAGTCAAAGTTGGCTGCTTCGGATGCTTTTGTGTGTTTTACTACAAATTGCACAAAGTGTATTTTAATCCAAGTAGTTCTTCCACTCAATTAGCGGTCGTTTGAAGTTACAACAACCCGGAAAAAAAAAATCAACATACAACCGTTTTTCGCCCTTACGATCGTTGTAGCATCCCCGGTGGTCACGTGATCCAAATTCATGTGACTCGTAGTTACGACGGTCGCAGAATTCCCGGGGGTGTCACATGATCCCTTTTTTGCCGACTTTCATGACCAGCAAAGTCCATGGGGAAGCCCGATTTGCTTCATGACTGGGTTACTCACTTAACGGTGGCAGGGATTCGTTTAATGACGGTGTCAAGAAAAGCCGTAAAATGAGGCAAAATTTACCTCACGATTCTCTCTCACTTCATGAGAGAAATGTCGGGCCTCCCTTGTGCTCGTGCGTCAAGGACTACCTGTGTTGCTCGGGGCCTGGAGTTGTGTTTTAGCACAACAGGCGGAGTGGAAATGATTGAAATCCAATGAATCAAAAGGAGTTATGTAATCGGCGCTTAATAATCCCTCTCCGGGTTTGTTTTGTTTTGCAAAACGTCTCCGTTCTCGGCTTGTTGCCATACCTGCGGTTTTCTAGGAAAATCTCAAGCGCTTAATTCTCCCCCCCCCCCCATAAAAGAGTCTTTTGGATCTGACAACCGGATTCTTTGGGATCAAATTACTGAATAATCTGAGCTTCAGAACCGAAGACGAGTGAACTGCAACTCCCAGAATTCCCCAGCCAGCCATGCTTTAAGATAATAATAATAATAATAATAATAATAATAATAATAATAATAATAATAATAATAATAATAATAATAGGCTCCTTGGGTGCAATCCCAAAATAACTGGAGCACCACTGCTATTATTCGCTATTAGTCAATTGCAAAAGGCGGCCTTACTAGGAACTACTTCCATCCTGCGACGATACCTGTAATACCATTAAACATCCACATCTGCCTATCCCAGGTCCTGGGTAAGGACTCGATAGGTAGACAAAATGCCAAATCCAGTCTGAACATCTGGCTGACTGTGCGATGATCCATAATAATAATAATAATAATAATAATAATAATAATAATAATAATAATAATAATAATAATAATAATAATAATGTTGGAAGGGATCTTGGAGGTCATCTAGTCCAGCCCCCTGCTCAGGCAGGAAACCTTATACCATTTTGGACAAATCGCTGTCCATTCTCTTCTTAAAGACTTCCAGTGCTGGAGCATTCACCGCTTCTGGAGGCAGGTTGTTAATAATAATAATAACAGTTGGAAGGGACCGTGGAGGTCATCTAGTCCAACCCCCTGCTCAGGCAGGAAAACCTACACCATTTCGGACAAATGGCTGTCCAGTCTCTTCTTAAAAACTTCCAGTGTTGGAGCATTCACCGCTTCTGGAGACAGGTTGTTGCACTGGTTAATTGTTCTCACTGTCAGGAAGTTTCTCCTTAGTTCTAGGTTGCTTGTTGGACTAGATGACCTCCAAGGTCCCTTCCAACTTTATGATGATGATGATAATGATGATGGATAGACTTCCACTCCCAGAGTTCCCCAGGCAGCATCCTTTAAGACGAGTGTACTTCAACTCCCAGAATTCCTCAGCCAGCATCCTTTAAGATGAGTGGACTGCAACTCCCAGAATTCCCCAGCCAGCATCATTGAAGACAGGTGGACAGACAGGTAGAGATTAACCCCAGCAGGGCTGAGGCTTGAACCAGACCTCACCTTGACCCCTTCAGCCAGCCCAGTTAAACCCTGCCTGGTTTCCATTTTCTATTTTCCAGGTCTGGTTCAAAAAAATAATAGTAAAGTTGGAAGGGACCTTGGAGGTCATCTAGTCCAACCCCCTGCTCAGGCAGGGAACCCTACACCATTTCGGACAAATGGCTGTCCAGTCTCTTCTTAAAAACTCCAACGCTGGAAGTTTTTAAGAAGAGACTGGACAGCCATTTGTCCCAAATGGTGTAGGGTTTCCTGCCTGAGTAGGGGGTTGGACTAGATGACCTCCAAGGTCCCTTCCAACTTTACTATTATTATTATTATTATTTAAAAAAAAAGCTGGCTCATAGGCAAAATGACTTGGATAGTTTGAAGGTGACTTTTCTGTGCAACTCCATTAGCGGCTGTCCATCTCGGGATGGCAGCGAGGCTGAAGGACAGGTAAGGAGACTGGGAATGGGCTTAACCCTTTCAACGCCGGCCCCTCGGCTCAGAAAATCTTCCGTTCATTTGACCACCTCCGCTTTTGGGAGGAGGGTCTCCCAGGCCGTCCTCTGATTGACAGGAGAGGCGGTGATTCTAGCTTGCTCCGTACCTCTAAAGCCACCCGTGTCGGTCACAAAAGTTGGGCGCAAATATTGCAGGACTGGACAAATCGCAGTGTGGCCCCTTTGGCCCTCTGGATCGGGGACCTGGTTGCATTTGCTTATTAAATATTTCACTCACTTTTATTACTTGATAAGAAACGCAAGGTGGGAAAAGTGTCTAATCCGCCTTCCTCTTCCTATTATTTCCCGCCAACGACAACCCTGTGAGGTGGGTTGGGCTGAGAGGGAGTGATTGACCCAAAGTCGCCCACCTGACTTTCATGCCTAAGGCGGGACTAGAACTCCCCGTCTCCTGGTGATTGGCCCAAAGTCACCCAGCTGCTTTCATGCCTAAAGGCGGGACTAGAACTCACCGTCTCCTGCTGATTGGCCCAAAGTCACTCAGCTTTCAAGAAGAGACTAGACTGTCATCTGTCTGAAATGGTGGTAGGGTCTCCTGCCTGAGCAGGGGTTCGGACTAGAACAGGGCTTTTCAACCAGTGGTACGGGTACCACCTGTGGTCCATTGGCACCTGGCAGGTGGTATGCGACCCTCCTAGAAAAGGGGTAGCGGGGGAGGGGAATGAGCTGAACCGGTGGCAGCACCACACAAGGCTGAGCGAGAGACGGCTGGAGCTGCAGGGCTGTCAGGGCTCAGCAGAAGCACCAGGATAGACGCTTCTTCTGGACTGTCAGGGCTCAGTGGAAGCGCCAGGATCAGTGCCAGGCTCCAGTTGGAGCTCAGCGCTGATCCTGGTGCTTCTGCTGAGCCCTGAAGAAGCACCAATCAGCTGGAGCTCAGCACTGATCCTGGCGCTTCTGCTGAGCTCAGAAGCACCGATCAGCTGGAACGTTGCAGCCCCTCCAGGGTCTTGTGATTTACATTCAGATGCTTGGCAACCGATTCATATTTATGACGGTCACAGTGTCCCAGGGTCATGTGAAGGGACCAAAACCTGCTGCAACCACCCAGCAGAGGGGGGGGGAATAAAAACCAAACACCCCCCCACCCCACCCCCACTGCCAATCCTCAACAGAAATGCTCACAACAATGAAAATCTCGGACAGGAGGAAGAGCACGGCTGGGTGGGCAGGCAGGTGTCTTGCTCGGCTGTGGCTTGAGGGCACTTTTTCAGTGCCATTGTAACTTCGAACAGTCACTAAGCGAACTGTTGTAAGTCTTTACTTTATCACTTTTTCCTTTTTGGGGAGGGGTCGTCAGATTTTTGACACCTTGCTAGGTGACAGGTGGTTCTTGGATGTTGCCATATCCTAAAAGTGGTACAATGGGTGAAAAGGTTGAAAAGCCCTGGACTAGATGATCTTGCAAGGTCCCTTCCAACTGTTTTTCTGATACTAATACTTGCCTTGAAAATGAATGAACGAATGAACAAACGAACAAACAAACAAACGAAGGAATGAACGAACGAATGAACGAACGAACGAATGAATTTTTCAGTGTTGCCAGACTGGCTCCCAGCCGCCATCAGAAGCCACTAGAAGGAAGAGATTCATCTCGCCTCTGTTTACAGGCCTGACTCTCGTTTATGGCAAGAAAATTTAGCCTGACATGAAATCTATATGCTGCTGCCTTCCAATTCAGCCCCCTCCCCCTCTCCTTCTCCTGGGTGACAGCCTAACATTGATTTGAATCCTGGTTATCACTCAGTTTGCGTACCTGGAAAGCTCTCCACAGGCAGAGTTGCCAGGAACGAGTCCTCAGGCAAAAATTCCCAGCCTTTTTAGCGCCTGTCCATCAGATGTGTGTGTGGGTGGGAGGAGAGGAAAGGCTTAAGGCCACTGAGTTGTGGTGGAAATAATCGTAAAACAAGCTACAATTCCCTTCGCACCCATCTGTTCTTGCTCTCGGTTAAACAACAGCAGCTGGTGGCAAGGAAGGTGATTTACGGGCTAAACTTCAGCCAAAAAAAAGGGGTTGTTTTTGGCTTCAAATAGGGGGGGGGAAATCGGGGGGGGGGCAAGGAAGCATTCTCCGGAGATGGAAGGAGCCGTAGGAAAACAAAATAGCCACGACAGCAGATCGGTCCTGTTGTGTGTTGCCATTTCCTCCTCCACCCCCCCAATTTTTTTTTTCCTGCGCCCGAGCAATTCCACTTTCTGTCGCTCGCTCCCTTCGCTGGTTATATTTTATTTTATTTTATTTTTATTTTTATGTTATTTATATCCTGAAATTTATATCCTTTTTTTTTTCCTCCCCCACGTGGGACAAAGTGGCTATGTGGATGAATTGCAGGAAGAAAAGGCCTCTCGGCTCAAAGTTGGCGTTGCAAAAGAACGCCGAGGGCGAGCCTGGTTCTGCCACCCTCCCGGTTGAACCTCAGCCTGGCAAAGGTTGGACTTTGGCCGTTGTGGTCCCCAAGTTGCTTTTTTTTTTTTTTTTGCTTTTTTGCCTTGAAGAGGTTTCGCTTCTCCTTCCGAGGAGCTTCTTCGGTTCTCACGGAATGGCGGAGGAGGGAAGGATTTGCGTTCCTTGCAGTCATCCGGTCGTTGGTCCTCCTTCTGGGAGTCGTTGAGGCCGCTCGGAGGATTATCCGTGCCCTCGGGGTCCCCCCAATAGTGCAAACGCAGGATGAAAAAGTCCAGCATTTCCAAGAAGGCTCCACGCACCCATTTGCACTGTTTGGATGCCCCTGAGGCTGCAAATAATAATAATAATAAAATTGGAAGGGACCTTGGAGGTCATCTAGTCCAACCCCCTGCTCAGGCAGGAAACCCTACACCATTTCGGACAAATGACTGTCCAGTCTCTTCTTAAAAACCTCCACTGTTGGAGCATTCACAGCTTCTGTAGGCAGGCTGTCAATAATAATAATAATAATAATAATAAAGTTGGAAGGGGTCTTGGAGATCATCTAGTCCAACCCCCTGCTCAGGCAGGAGACCCTATACCACTTCAGGCAAATGGCTGTCCAGTCTCTTCTTAAAAACTTCCAGTGTTGGAGCATTTACTGCTTCTGGAGGCAGGTGGTTCCACTGGTTAATTGTTCTCACTGTCAGGAAGTTTCTCCTTAGTTCCAGGTTTTTTCTCTTCTTGATTGGTTTCCATCCGTTGCTTCTTGTCCTGCCTTCAGATGCTTTGGAGAATAGCTTGACTCCCTCTTCTTTGGGGCAGCCCCTGAGATACTGGAACACTGTTATCATGTCCCCCCTCGTCCTTCTCTTCGTTAAACTGGACT
Organism: Crotalus tigris; assembly: GCF_016545835.1. NCBI lineage: Eukaryota > Metazoa > Chordata > Lepidosauria > Squamata > Viperidae > Crotalus > Crotalus tigris. The sequence goes on from NW_024100502.1 coordinate 52,522, forward strand.
CTCTCTATAAGAAATAACTACATCTCTACAGAAATAGAGCACAACAATGATGAAAACTGTCTTGAATGCATTTTGGTCAATATAAAGCTCCAACACTGGAAGTTTTTAAGAAGAGACTGGACAGCCATTTGGTATAGGGTTTCCTGCCTGAGCAGGGGGTTGGACTAGATGACCTCCGAGGCCCCTTCCAACTATTATTATTATTATTATTATTATTATTATTAAATTGGGCTTTCTGCTTAGCTCCTGCAGGGTCAGTTCCGGGGTGCAGAAGAGTGGGGGATTTTCTGAGAACTGGAACCTGGACCCGTTTCAAGAACCCCGGGCCAGAGTGCAGGGGTGTCCAACCTTGGCCACTTGGAGACCTGGCTGAGGAATTCTAGGAGTTGAAGTCCACCGGTCTTAAAGGGGACAAGCTTGGAAGGTACAAAGTAGCAACAATGGTGCATTGGAAGATCTGCAAAAAATATCATTTGCCTGTAAGCAAAAACTGGTGGGATCATAAAATAGAGAAAGTCATAGAAAATGATAAAGTTAAACTGCTCTGGGACATCAGAATTCAAACAGACAAGCACCTGCAACATAACACCCCAGACTTAACAATTGTCGATAAGAAAGACAAAAAAGTCTGGATAGTGGATGTGGCAGTGCCTGGAGATAGCAGAATAGAAGAGAAAGAACTGGAGAGATAACAAAATACAAAGACCTACAAATAGAAATAGA
>NW_024100503.1:0-12136 GCF_016545835.1 Crotalus tigris
ATTTTGTACTCCGTAGATGAAAATTTTTGTTTCATGTAAAAACAGACGTCAGAATGCGATTCGGGGTTAAATTTCATGCTTAAAATTGTGTTTTTTGTAGTTTTAAAAAATTGAGCCATTGTGGGGTCCATGGAAGGAAATTCCAGATTTCAGGGTCAGGGATTTTTGTGCTCCGCAGATGAAAATTTTTCTTCCACCCAAATGTAAAAACAGACGTCAGAATGGGATTCAGGGTTAAATTTCATGCTTAAAAAAAGTGCTTTTTCTGTTTTTTAAAAATTGAGCTGTTTTGATGTCTGGGGAAGGAAATTCCTGATGCCGGGCTCAGGAATTTTTGTGCTCCGCAGATGAAAATTTTTGTTCCACCCAAATGTAAAAACAGACGTCAGAATGGGATTCCGGGTTAAATTTCATGCTTAAAAAAGTTGCTTTTTCTGGTTTTTAAAAATTGAGCCGTTTTGGTGTCCGAAGAAGGAAATTCCTGATTTCGGGGTCAGGGATTTTTGTGCTCCGGAGTTGACAAATTTTTTTTGACCCAAATGTATAAACGGACGTCAGAATGGGATTCGGGGTAAATTTCATGCTTAAAAATGGTGCTTTTTGTAGTTTTTAAAAATTGAGCCGTTTTGATGTCCGGGGAAGGAAATTCCTGATGCCAGGGTCAGGGATTTTTGTGCTCCGGAGGTGAAAAATTTTGTTTCATCCAAATGTAAAAACAGACGTCAGAATGCGATTCGGGGTTAAATTTCATACTTAAAATGGTGCTTTTTGTAGTTTTTAAAAATTGAGCCATTTTGGTGTCCATGCAAGGAAATTCCTGATGTCGGGGTCAGGGATTTTTGTGCTCCGGAGGTGACAAATTTTTTTTCACCCAAATGTAAAAACAGACGTCAGAATGGGATTCGGGGTTAAATTTCATGCTTAAAAATGGTGCTTTTTCTGCTTTTTAAAAATTGAGCCGTTTTGATGTCCGGGGAAGGAAATTCCTGATGCCGGGGTCAGGAATTTTTGTGCTCCGGAGGTGAAAATTTCTGTTTCACCCAAATGTAAAAACAGATGTCAGAATGGGATTCGGGGTTAAATTTCATGCTTAAAATGGTGTTTTTTGTAGTTTTTAAAAATTGAGCCATTTTGGTGTCCATGGAACGAAATTTTTGATTTCGGGGTCAGGGATTTTTGTGCCCCAAAGATGAAAATTTTTGTTCCACCCAAATGTAAAAACAGACGTCAGAATGGGATTCGGGGTTAAATTTCATGCTTAAAAAAGGTGCTTTTTCTGGTTTTTAAAAATTGAGCCATTTTGATGTCCGGGGAAGGAAATTCCTGATTTCGGGGTCAGGGATTTTTGTGCTCCGGAGGTGAAAATTTTTGTTACACCCAAATGTAAAAACAGACGTCAGAATGGGATTCGGGGTTAAATTTCATGCTTAAAATGGTGCTTTTTGTAGTTTTTAAAAATTGAGCCATTTTGGTGTCCATGGAAGGAAATTCCTGATTTCGGGGTCAGGGATTTTTGTGCTCCGGAGGTGAAAATTTTTGGTCCACCCAAATGTAAAAACAGACATCAGAATGGGATTCGGAGTTAAATTTCAAGCTTAAAAAAAGTGCTTTTTCTGGTTTTTAAAAATTGAGTCTTTTTGGTGTCCGTGGAAGGAAATTCCTGATACCAGGGTCAGGGATTTTTGTGCTCCGGAGGTGAAAATTTTTGTTCCACCCAAATGTAAAAACAGACATCAGAATGGGATTCGGAGTTAAATTTCATGCTTAAAAACAGTGCTTTTTCTGGTTTTTAAAAATTGAGCCGTTTTGATGTCCGGGGAAGGAAATTGCTGATGCCAGGGTCAGGGATTTTTGTGCTCCGGAGGTGAAAATTTTTTTTGACCCAAATGTATAAACAGACGTCAGAATGGGATTTGAGTTAAATTTCATGCTTAAAAAAAGTGCTTTTTCTGCTTTTTAAAAATTGAGCCGTTTTGATGTCCGGGGAAGGAAATTCCTGATGCCGGGGTCAGGAATTTTTGTGCTCCGCAGATGAAAATTTTTGTCCCACCCAAATGTAAAAACAGACGTCAGAATGGGATTCAGGGTTAAATTTCATGCTTAAAAAAGGTGCTTTTTCTGGTTTTTAAAAATTGAGCCGTTTTGGTGTCCGGGGAAGGAAATTCCTGATACCAGGGTCAGGGATTTTTGTGCTCCGGAGGTGAAAATTTTTGTTTCACCCAAATGTAAAAACAGACGTCAGAATGGGATTCGGGGTTAAATTTCATGCTTAAAATTGTGTTTTTTGTAGTTTTTAAAAATTGAGCCATTTTGGTGTCCATGGAAGGAAATTCCTGATTTCAGGGTCAGGGATTTTTGTGCTCCGCAGATGAAAATTTTTCTTCCACCCAAATGTAAAAACAGATGTCAGAATGGGATTCAGGGTTAAATTTCATGCTTAAAAAAGGTGCTTTTTCTGGTTTTTAAAAATTGAGCCATTTTGGTGTCAAGGGAAGGAAATTCCTGATGCTGGGGTCAGGGATTTTTGTGCTCCGGAAGTGACAAATTTTTTTTGACCCAAATGTATAAACGGACGTTAGAATGGGATTTGAGTTTAAATTTCATGCTTAAAAAAGGTGCTGTTTCTGGTTTTTAAAAATTGAGCCATTTTGGTGTCCAGGGAAGGAAATTCCTGATGCCGGGGTCAGGGATTTTTGTGCTCCGGAGGTGAAATTTTTTTTTTCAACCAAATGTATAAACGGACGTCAGATTGGGATTCGGGTTTAAATTTCATGCATAAAAATGGTGCTTTTTGTAGTTTTTAAAAATTGAGCCATTTTGGTGTCCAGGGAAGGAAATTCCTGATGCCGGGGTCAGGGATTTTTGTGCTCCGCAGATGAAAATTTTTCTTCCACCCAAATGTAAAAATACACTTCAGAATGGGATTCGGGGTTAATTTTCATGCTTAAAAAAAGTGCTTTTTCTGGTTTTAAAAATTGAGCCGTTTTGATGTTCGGGGAAGGAAATTCCTGATGCCAGGGTCAGGGATTTTTGTACTCCGGAGGTGAAAATTTTGTTTCACCCAAATGTAAAAACAGACGTCAGAATGCAATTCGGAGTTAAATTTCATGCTTAAAAATGGTGCTTTTTGTAGTTTTTAAAAATTGAGCCATTTTGGTGTCCATGGAAGGAAATTCCTGATTTCGGTGTCAGGGATTTTTGTGCTCCGCAGGTGAAAATTTTTGTTCGACCCAAATGTATAAACGGACGTCAGAATGGGATTCGGGGTTAAATTTCATGCTTAAAAAAAGTGCTTTTTCTGGTTTTTAAAAATTGAGCCGTTTTGATGTCCGGGGAAGGAAATTCCTGATGCCTGGGTCAGGGATTTTTGTACTCCGGAGGTTAAAATTTTGTTTCACCCAAATGTAAAAACAGACGTCAGAATGCGATTCGGGGTTAAATTTCATGCTTAAAATTGTGTTTTTTGTAGTTTTAAAAAATTGAGCCATTGTGGTGTCCATGGAAGGAAATTCCAGATTTCAGGGTCAGGGATTTTTGTGCTCCACAGATGAAAATTTTTGTTCCACCCAAATGTAAAAAAAGACGTCAGAATGGGATTCGGGGTTAAATTTCATGCTTAAAAAAGTTGCTTTTTCTGGTTTTTAAAAATTGAGCCGTTTTGGTGTCCGAAGAAGGAAATTCCTGATTTCGGGGTCAGGGATTTTTGTGCTCCGGAGTTGACAAATTTTTTTTGACCCAAATGTATAAACGGACGTCAGAAATGGGATTCGGGGTAAATTTCATGCTTAAAAATGGTGCTTTTTGTAGTTTTTAAAAATTGAGCCGTTTTGATGTCCGGGGAAGGAAATTCCTGATGCCAGGGTCAGGGATTTTTGTGCTCCGGAGGTGAAAAATTTTGTTTCACCCAAATGTAAAAACAGACGTCAGAATGCGATTCGGGGTTAAATTTCATGCTTAAAATGGTGCTTTTTGTAGTTTTTAAAAATTGAGCCCTTTTGGTGTCCATGCAAGGAAATTCCTGATGTCGGGGTCAGTGATTTTTGTGCTCCGGAGGTGACAAATTTTTTTTGACCCAAATGTATAAACGGACGTCAGAATGGGATTCGGGGTTAAATTTCATGCTTAAAAAAGGTGCTTTTTCTGGTTTTTAAAAATTGAGCTGTTTTGATGTCCGGGGAAGGAAATTCCTGATGCCGGGGTCAGGAATTTTTGTGCTCCGCAGATGAAAATTTTTGTTCTACCAAATGTAAAAACAGACGTCAGAATGCAATTCGGAGTTAAATTTCATTCTTAAAAATGGTGCTTTTTCTGCTTTTTAAAAATTGAGCCGTTTTGATGTCCGGGGAAGGAAATTCCTGATGCCGGGGTCAGTAATTTTTGTGCTCCGGAGGTGAAAATTTTTGTTTCACCCAAATGTAAAAACAGATGTCAGAATGGGATTCGGGGTTAAATGTCATGCTTAAAATGGTGTTTTTTGTAGTTTTTAAAAATTGAGCCATTTTGGTGTCCATGGAAGGAAATTTTTGATTTCGGGGTCAGGGATTTTTGTGCCCCACAGATGAAAGTTTTTGTTCCACCCAAATGTAAAAATAGACGTCAGAATGGGATTCGGGGTTAAATTTCATGCTTAAAAAAGGTGCTTTTTCTGGTTTTTAAAAATTGAGCTGTTTTGATGTCCGGGGAATTAAATTTCCTGATGCCGTGGTCAGAATTTTTGTGCTGCTCGGCGATTGAAAATTTTTGTTCCAACCCAAAATGTAAAAACAGACGTCAGAATGCAATTTGCGTAGTTAAATTTCATGCTTAAAAAGGTGCTTTTTTTAGTTTTTAAAATTGAGGCGTTTTGCGGTCCAGGGAAGGAAATTCCTGATGCCGCGGTCAGGGATTTTTGTGCTCCGGTGGTGAAAATTTTTTTTCACCCAAATGTATAGACGGACGTCAGAATGGGATTCGGGGTTAAATTTCATGCTTAAAAATGGTGCTTTTTCTGCTTTTTAAAAATTGAGCCGTTTTGATGTCCGGGGAAGGAAATTCCTGATTCCGGGGTCAGGAATTTTTGTGCTCCGGAGGTGAAAATTTTTCTTCCACCCAAATGTAAAAATAGACTTCAGAATGGGATTCGGGGTTAAATTTCATGCTTAAAAACAGTGCTTGTTCTGGTTTTTAAAAATTGAGCCGTTTTGATGTCCGGGGAAGGAAATTCCTGATGCCAGGGTCAGGGATTTTTGTACTCCGGAGGTGAAAATTTTGTTTCACCCAAATGTAAAAACAGACGTCAGAATGCGATTCGGAGTTAAATTTCATGCTTAAAAATGGTGCTTTTTGTAGTTTTTAAAAATTGAGCCATTTTGGTGTCCCTGGAAGGAAATTCCTGATTTCGGTGTCAGGGATTTTTGTGCTCCGCAGGTGAAAATTTTTGTTCGACCCAAATGTATAAACGACGTCAGAATGGGATTCGGGGTTAAGAATTTCATGCTTTTAAAAAAGTGCTTTTCTGTTTTTCAAATTGGAGCTGTTTTTGAGATGTCGGGAAGGAAATTCCTGATGCCTAGGTCAGGGATTTTTGTGCTCCGGAGGTGAAAAATTTTGTTTCACCCAAATGTAAAAACAGACGTCAGAATGCGATTCGGGGTTAAATTTCATGCTTAAAATGGTGCTTTTTGTAGTTTTTAAAAATTGAGCCCTTTTGGTGTCCATGCAAGGAAATTCCTGATGGGGTCAGGGATTTTTGTGCTCCGGAGGTGACAATTTTTTTTTGACCCAAATGTAAAAACAGACGTCAGAATGGGATTCGGGGTTAAATTTCATGCTTAAAAATGGTGCTGCTTTTTCTGGTTTTTAAAAATTGAGCCGTTTTGATGTCCGGGGAAGGAAATTCCTGATGCCGGGGTCAGGAATTTTTGTGCTCCAGAGGTGAAAAATTTTGTTTCACCCAAATGTAAAAACAGACGTCAGAATGGGATTCGGGGTTAAGTTTCATGCTTAAAATGGTGTTTTTTGTAGTTTTTAAAAATTGAGCCATTTTGGTGTCCATGGAAGGAAATTTTTGATTTCGGGGTCAGGGATTTTTGTGCCCCACAGATGAAAATTTTTGTTCCACCCAAATGTAAAAACAGATGTCAGAATGGGATTCGGGGTTCAATTTCATGCTTAAAAATGGTGCTTTTTGTAGTTTTTAAAAATTGAGCCATTTTGGTGTCCATGGAAGGAAATTCCTGATTTCGGGTCAGGGATTTTTGTGCCCACAGATGAAAATTTTTGTTACACCCAAATGTAAAAACAGACGTCAGAATGGGATTCGGGGTTAAATTTCATGCTTAAAATGGTGCTTTTTGTAGTTTTTAAAAATTGAGCCATTTTGGTGTCCATGGAAGGAAATTCATGATTTCGGGGTCAGGGATTTTTGTGCCCCACAGATGAAAGTTTTTGTTCCACCCAAATGTAAAAACAGACGTCAGAATGGGATTCGGGGTTAAATTTCATGCTTAAAAAAGGTGCTTTTTCTGGTTTTTAAAAATTGAGCGGTTTTGATGTCCGGGGAAGGAAATTCCTGATGCCGGGGTCAGGAATTTTTGTGCTCCGCAGATGAAAATTTTTGTTCTACCAAATGTAAAAACAGACGTCAGAATGCAATTCGGAGTTAAATTTCATGCTTAAAAATGGTGCTTTTGTAGTTTTTAAAAATTGAGCCCCTTTTGGTGTCCATGAAGGAAATTCCTGATGCGGGTCAGGGATTTTTGTGGACTACGGAGGTGACCAATTTTTTTTGACACAAAATGTAAAAACAGACGTTCAGAGGGATTCGGGGGTAAATTTCATGCTTTTTAAAAAACGGTGCTTTTACTGCCTTTTTAAAAATTGACGCAGTTCCTGTTTTGATGTCCGGGGAAGGAAATTCCTGATGCGCAGGGTCAGGGATTTTTGTGCTCCGGAGGTGAAAATTTTTCTTCCACCCAAATGTAAAAATAGACTTCAGAATGGGATTCGGGGTTAAATTTCATGCTTAAAAACAGTGTTTTTTCTGGTTTTTAAAAATTGAGCCGTTTTGATGTCCGGGGAAGGAAATTCCTGATGCCAGGGTCAGGGATTTTTGTACTCCGGAGGTGAAAATTTTGTTTCACCCAAATGTAAAAACAGACGTCAGAATGCGATTCGGAGTTAAATTTCATGCTTAAAAATGGTGCTTTTTGTAGTTTTTAAAAATTGAGCCATTTTGGTGTCCATGGAAGGAAATTCCTGATTTCGTGGTCAGGGATTTTTGTGCTCCGGAGGTGAAAATTTTTGTTCCACCCAAATGTAAAAACAGACATCAGAATGGGATTCGGAGTTAAATTTCATGCTTAAAAATGGTGCTTTTTGTCGTTTTTAAAAATTGAGCCATTTTGGTGTCCAGGGAAGGAAATTCCTGATGCCGTTGTCAGGGATTTTAGTGCTCCGGAGGTGAATTTTTTTTTTTCAACCAAATGTATAAACGGACATCAGATTGGGATTCGGGGTTAAATTTCATGCATAAAAATGGTGCTTTTTGTAGTTTTTAAAAATTGAGCCATTTTGATGTCCAGGGAAGGAAATTCCTGATGCCGGGGTCAGGGATTTTGTTGCTCCGGAGGTGAAATTTTTTTTGACCACACAACTGGCTAAACGGACGTCAGATGGCAGATTCGGGGTAATTTCATGCTTAAAAATGGCTTTTTCTGCTTTTTAAATGAGCCGTTTTGATGTCGGGGAAGGAATTCTGATGCGGGGTCAGGAATTTTTGTGTCTCCGGAGGTGAAAATTTTTGTTTCACCCAAATGTTAAAAACAGATTGTCAAGAATGGGATTCGGGTTTAAATGCATGTTAAAATGGTGTTTTTTGTAGTTTAAAAAAATTGAGCCATTGGTGCCATGGATAGGAAATTTTGATTTCGGGGGTCAGGGATTTTTGTGCCCCACAGATGAAAATTTTTGTTTCCACACAATAGTAAAAAACAGAAGTCATCAGAATGGGATTCGGAGTTAAATTCATGCTGAAAAAATGGTGCTTTTGTAGTTTGAAAAAATGAGCCATTTTGGTTGTCCATGGAAGGAAATTCCTGAATTTCGGGGTCAGGATTTTGTGCTCCCGGAGGTGAAAATTTTGTTACACCCAAATGTAAAAACAGACGTCAGAATGCGATTCGGAGTTAAATTTCATGCTTAAAAATGGTGCTTTTTGTAGTTTTTAAAAATTGAGCCATTTTGGTGTCCATGGAAGGAAATTCCTGATTTCGGTGTCAGGGATTTTTGTGACCCACAGATGAAAATTTTTGTTCCACCCAAATGTAAAAACAGACATCAGAATGGGATTCGGAGTTAAATTTCAAGCTTAAAAAAAGTGCTTTTTCTGGTTTTTAAAAATTGAGTCTTTTTGGTGTCCGTGGAAGGAAATTCCTGATACCAGGGTCAGGGATTTTTGTGCTCCGGAGGTGAAAATTTTTGTTACACCCAAATGTAAAAACACGTCAGAATGGGATTCGGGGTTAAATTTCATGCTTAAAATGGTGTTTTTTGTAGTTTTTAAAAATTGAGCCATTTTGGTGTCCATGGAAGGAAATTCCTGATTTCGGGGTCAGGGATTTTTGTGCTCCGGAGGTGAAAATTTTTGTTCCACCCAAATTTAAAAACAGACATCAGAATGGGATTCGGAGTTAAATTTCATGCTTTAAAAAAGTGCTTTTTCTGGTTTTTAAAAATTGAGCCGTTTTGATGTCCGGGGAAGGAAATTCCTGATGCCAGGGTCAGGCATTTTTGTGCTCCGCAGATGAAAATTTTTCTTCCACCCAAATGTAAAAATAGACTTCAGAATGGGATTCGGGGTTAAATTTCATGCTTAAAAACAGTGCTTTTTCTGGTTTTTAAAAATTGAGCCGTTTTGATGTCCGGGGAAGGAAATTGCTGATGCCAGGGTCAGGGATTTTTGTGCTCCGGAGGTGAAAATTTTTTTTGACCCAAATGTATAAACGGACGTCAGAATGGGATTTGAGTATAAATTTCATGCTTAAAAAAAGTGCTTTTTCTGCTTTTTAAAAATTGAGCCGTTTTGATGTCCGGGGAAGGAAATTCCTGATGCCGGGGTCAGGAATTTTTGTGCTCCGCAGATGAAAATTTTTCTTCCACCCAAATGTAAAAATACACTTCAGAATGGGATTCGGAGTTAAATTTCATGCTTAAAAATGGTGCTTTTTGTAGTTTTTAAAAATTGAGCCATTTTGGTTTCCATGGAAGGAAATTCCTGATTTCGGTGTCAGGGATTTTTGTGCTCCGCAGGTGAAAATTTTTGTTCGACCCAAATGTATAAACGGACGTCAGAATGGGATTCGGGGTTAAATTTCATGCTTAAAAAAAGTGCTTTTTCTGGTTTTTAAAAATTGAGCCGTTTTGATGTCCGGGGAAGGAAATTCCTGATGCCTGGGTCAGGGATTTTTGTACTCCGGAGGTGAAAATTTTGTTTCACCCAAATGTAAAAACAGACGTCAGAATGCGATTCGGGGTTAAATTTCATGCTTAAAATTGTGTTTTTTGTAGTTTTAAAAAATTGAGCCATTGTGGTGTCCATGGAAGGAAATTCCAGATTTCAGGGTCAGGGATTTTTGTGCTCCACAGATGAAAATTTTTGTTCCACCCAAATGTAAAAACAGACGTCAGAATGGGATTCGGGGTTAAATTTCATGCTTAAAAAAGTTGCTTTTTCTGGTTTTTAAAAATTGAGCCGTTTTGGTGTCCGAAGAAGGAAATTCCTGATTTCGGGGTCAGGGATTTTTGTGCTCCGGAGTTGACAAATTTTTTTTGACCCAAATGTATAAACGGACGTCAGAAATGGGATTCGGGGTAAATTTCATGCTTAAAAATGGTGCTTTTTGTAGTTTTTAAAAATTGAGCCGTTTTGATGTCCGGGGAAGGAAATTCCTGATGCCAGGGTCAGGGATTTTTGTGCTCCGGAGGTGAAAAATTTTGTTTCACCCAAATGTAAAAACAGACGTCAGAATGCGATTCGCGGTTAAATTTCATGCTTAAAATGGTGCTTTTTGTAGTTTTTAAAAATTGAGCCCTTTTGGTGTCCATGGAAGGAAATTCCTGATTTCGGGGTCAGGGATTTTTGTACTCCGGAGTTGAAAATTTTGTTTCACCCAAATGTAAAAACAGACATCAGAATGGGATTCGGAGTTAAATTTCATGCTTAAAAAAGGTGCTTTTTCTGGTTTTTAAAAATTGAGCTGTTTTGATGTCCGGGGAAGGAAATTCCTGATGCCGGGGTCAGGAATTTTTGTGCTCCGCAGATGAAATTTTTGTTTCTAACCAATGTAAAAAACAGACTTCAGATGCAATTCGGATTAAATTTCATTGCTTTAAAAATGGTGCTTTTTCTGCTTTTTAAAAATTGAGCCTTTTGATGTCCGGGGAAGGAATTCCTGATGCCGGGGTCAGTACTTTTGTTGCTCCCGGAGGTGAAAATTTTTGTTTCAAACCCAAATTAAAAACAGATGTCAGAATGGGAATTCGGGGTTAAATTTCAGGCTTCATGGTGTTTTTTTGTACGTTCTTTTTAAAATTGAAGCCATTTGGTGTCCATGGACGAAATTTTTGATTTCAGGGTCAGGGATTTTTGTGCTCCACAGATGAAAATTTTTGTTCCACCCAAATGTAAAAACAGACGTCAGAATGGGATTCGGGGTTAAATTTCATGCTTAAAAAAGTTGCTTTTTCTGGTTTTTAAAAATTGAGCCGTTTTGGTGTCCGAAGAAGGAAATTCCTGATTTCGGGGTCAGGGATTTTTGTGCTCCGGAGTTGACAAATTTTTTTTGACCCAAATGTATAAAGGGACGTCAGAATGGGATTCGGGGTAAATTTCATGCTTAAAAATGGTGCTTTTTGTAGTTTTTAAAAATTGAGCCGTTTTGTTGTCCGGGGAAGGAAATTCCTGATGCCAGGGTCAGGGATTTTTGTGCTCCGGAGGTGAAAAATTTTGTTTCACCCAAATGTAAAAACAGACGTCAGAATGCGATTCGCGGTTAAATTTCATGCTTAAAATGGTGCTTTTTGTAGTTTTTAAAAATTGAGCCCTTTTGGTGTCCATGCAAGGAAATTCCTGATGTCGGGGTCAGGGATTTTTGTGCTCCGGAGGTGACAAATTTTTTTTGACCCAAATGTATAAACGGACGTCAGAATGGGATTCGGGGTTAAATTTCATGCTTAAAAAAGGTGCTTTTTCTGGTTTTTAAAAATTGAGCTGTTTTGATGTCCGGGGAAGGAAATTCCTGATGCCGGGGTCAGGAATTTTTGTGCTCCGCAGATGAAAATTTTTGTTCTACCAAATGTAAAAACAGACGTCAGAATGCAATTCGGAGTTAAATTTCATTCTTAAAAATGGTGCTTTTTCTGCTTTTTAAAAATTGAGCCGTTTTGATGTCCGGGGAAGGAAATTCCTGATGCCGGGGTCAGTAATTTTTGTGCTCCGGAGGTGAAAATTTTTGTTTCACCCAAATGTAAAAACAGATGTCAGAATGGGATTCGGGGTTAAATTTCATGCTTAAAATGGTGTTTTTTGTAGTTTTTAAAAATTGAGCCATTTTGGTGTCCATGGAAGGAAATTTTTGATTTCGGGGTCAGGGATTTTTGTGCCCCACAGATGAAAGTTTTTGTTACACCCAAATGTAAAAACAGACGTCAGAATGGGATTCGGGGTTAAATTTCATGGTTAAAAAAGGTGCTTTTTCTGGTTTTTAAAAATTGAGCTGTTTTGATGTCCGGGGAAGGAAATTCCTGATGCCGGGGTCAGGAATTTTTGTGCTCCGCAGATGAAAATTTTTGTTCCACCCAAATGTAAAAACAGACGTCAGAATGCAATTCGGAGTTAAATTTCATGCTTAAAAATGGTGCTTTTTGTAGTTTTTAAAAATTGAGCCATTTTGGTGTCCATGCAAGGAAATTCCTGATGTCGGGGTCAGGGATTTTTGTGCTCCGGAGGTGACAAATTTTTTTTGACCCAAATGTATAAACGGACGTCAGAATGGGATTCGGGGTTAAATTTCATGCTTAAAAATGGTGCTTTTTCTGGTTTTTAAAAATTGAGCCGTTTTGGTGTCAAGGGAAGGAAATTCCTGATGCCAGGGTCAGG
>NW_024100504.1:0-5720 GCF_016545835.1 Crotalus tigris
AAGCACCATTTTTAAGCATGAAATTTAACCCTGAATCCAATTTTGATGTCCATTTATACATTTGGGTCAAAAAAAAATTTTCAGCTCCGGAGCACAAAAATCCCTGACTCCGGCATCAGGATTTTCCTTCCCCGGACACCAAAATGGCTCAATTTTTAAAAAGTACAAAAAGCACCATTTTTCAGCATGAAATTTAACCCCGAATCCAATTCTGATGTCCATTTATACATTTGGGTCAAGAAAAAAATTTCAGCTCCGGAGCACAAAAATCCCTGACTCCGGCATCAGGATTTTCCTTTCGCGGACACCAAAATGGCTCAATTTTTAAAAAGTACAAAAAGCACCATTTTTTAAGCATGCAAATTTTAACCCCGATCCACTTTCTGATGTCCGTTTTTTACATTTGGGTCAAAAAAAATTTTCACCTCCAGAGCACAAAAATTCCTGACCCCGGCATCAGGAATTTCCTTCCCCGGAAACCAAAACGGCTCAATTTTTAAAAACTACATAAAACAACATTTTTAAGCATGAAATTTAACCCCAAATCCAATTCTGATGTCCTTTTTTACATTTGGGTCAAAAAAAAAATTTCACCTCCGGAGCACAAAAATCCCTCCGGCATCAGGATTTTCCTTCCCCGGACACCAAAACGGCTCAATTTTTAAAAACTACATAAAGCACCATTTATAAGCATGAAATTTAACCCCGAATCCAATTCTTAGGTCCATTTTTACATTTGGGTCAAAAAAAAAATTCACCTCCAGAGCACAAAAATCCCTGACACCGGCATCAGGAATTTCCTTCCCCGGACACCAAAATGGCTCAATTTTTAAAAACTACATAAAGCTCCATTTTTTAGCATGAAATTTAACCCTGAATACAATTCTGATGTCCGTTTTTACATTTGGGTCAAAAAAAATTTTCACCTCCAGAGCACAAAAATCCCTGAGCCCGGCATCAGGAATTTCCATCCCCGGACACCAAAATGGCTCAATTTTTAAAAACTACATAAAGCTCCATTTTTAAGCATGAAATTTAACCCTGAATCCAATTCAGATGTCTGTTTTTACATTTCAGTCAAAAAAAAATTTTCACCTCCAGAGCACAAAAATCCCTGACCCCGGCATCAGGTAATTCTTTCCTCGGACACCAAAACGGCTCCATTTTTAAAGACTATATAAAGCTCCATTTTTAAGCATGAAATTTAACCCCGAATCCAATTCTGATGTCCGTTTTTACATTTGGGTCAAAAAAAATTTTCACCTCGAGAGTACAAATATCCGTGACCCTGGCATCAGGAATTTCCTTCCCCAGAAACCAAAACTGCTCAAATTTTAAAAACTACATAAAGCACCATTTTTAAGCATGAAATTTAACCCCGAATCCAATTCTTATGTCCATTTTTACATTTGGGTCAAAAAAAAAATTCACCTCCAGAGCACAAAAATCCCTGACCCCGGCATCAGGAATTTCCTTCCCCGGACACCAAAATGGCTCAATTTTTAAAAACTACATAAAGCTCCATTTTTTAGCATGAAATTTAACCCTGAATCCAATTCTGATGTCCGTTTTTACATTTGGGTCAAAAAAAATTTTCACCTCCAGAGCACAAAAATCCCTGAGCCCGGCATCAGGAATTTCAATCCCCGGACACCAAAATGGCTCAATTTTTAAAAACTACATAAAGCTCCATTTTTAAGCATGAAATTTAACCCTGAATCCAATTCAGATGTCTGTTTTTAAATTTCAGTCAAAAAAAAATTTTCACCTCCAGAGCACAAAAATCCCTGACCCCGGCATCAGTTAATTCTTTCCTCGGACACCAAAACGGCTCCATTTTTAAAGACTATATAAAGCTCCATTTTTAAGCATGAAATTTAACCCCGAATCCAATTCTGATGTCCGTTTTTACATTTGGGTCAAAAAAAAATTTCACCTCCAGAGCACAAAAATTCCTGACCCCGGCATCAGGAATTTCCTTCCCCGGAAACCAAAACCGCTCAATTTTTAAAAACTACATACAGCAACATTTTTAAGCATGAAATTTAACCGCAAATCCAATTCTGATGTCCTTTTTTACATTTGGGTCAAAAAAAAAATTTCACCTCCGGAGCACAAAAATCCCTCCGGAATCAGGATTTTCCTTCCCCGGACACCAAAACGGCTCAATTTTTAAAAACTACATAAAGCACCATTTTTAAGCATGAAATTTAACCCCGAATCCAATTCTGATGTCCGTTTTTACATTTGGGTCAAAAAAAAATTTCACCTCCAGAGCACAAAAATTCCTGACCCCGGCATCTGTTAATTCTTTCCCCGGACACCAAAACGGCTCAATTTTTAAAAACTACATAAAGCAACATTTTTAGGCATGAAATTTAACCCCAAATCCAATTCTGATGTCCTTTTTTACATTTGGGTCAAAAAAAAAATTTCACCTCCGGAGCACAAAAATCCCTCCGGCATCAGGAATTTCCTTCCCCGGACACCAAAACGACTGAATTTTAAAAAATTACATAAAGCACCATTTTTAAGCATGAAATTTAACCCTGAATCCAATTCTGATCTCCGTTTTTACATTTGGGTCAAAAAAAATTTTTGACCACCAGAGCACAAAAATCCCTGACCCCGGCATCAGGAATTTCCTTCCCCGGACACCAAAATGGCTCAATTTTTAAAAACTACATAAAGCTCCATTTTTTAGCATGAAATATAACCCTGAATCCAATTCTGATGTCCGTTTTTGCATTTGGGTCAAAAAAAAATTTTCACCTCCAGAGCACAAAAATCCCTGACCGGGCGGCATCAAAGAATTCTTTCCGCGGACACCAAAACGGCTCAATTTTTTAAAACTATAGAAAACTCCATTTTTAAGCATGAAATTTAACCCTGAATCCAATTTTGATGTCCGTTTTTACATTTGGGTCAAAAAAAAATTTCACCTCCAGAGCACAAAAATCCCTGACCCTGGCATCAGGAATTTCCTTCCCCGGACACCAAAATGGCTCAATTTTTAAAAACTACATAAAGCTCCATTTTTTAGCATGAAATTTAACCCTGAATCCAATTCTGATGTCCGTTTTTACATTTGGGTCAAAAAAAATTTTCACCTCCAGAGCACAAAAATCCCTGAGCCCGGCATCAGGAATTTCCTTCCCCGGACACCAAAACGGCTCCATTTTTAAAGACTATATAAAGCTCCATTTTTAAGCATGAAATTTAACCCCGAATCCAATTCTGATGTCCGTTTTTACATTTGGGTCAAAAAAAAATTTCACCTCCAGAGCACAAAAATTCCTGACCCCGGCATCAGGAATTTCCTTCCCCGGAAACCAAAACGGCTCAATTTTAAAAAACTACATAAAACAACATTTTTAAGCATGAAATTTAACCCCAAATCCAATTCTGATGTCCTTTTTTACATTTGGGTCAAAAAAAAAATTTAACCTCCGGAGCACAAAAATCCCTCCGGCATCAGGATTTTCCTTCCCCGGACACCAAAACGGCTCAATTTTTAAAAACTACATAAAGCACCATTTTTTAGCATGAAATTTAACCCTGAATCCAATTCTGATGTCCATTTTTACATTTGGGTCAAAAAAAATTTTCACCTCCAGAGCACAAAAATCCCTGACACCGGCATCAGGAATTTCCATCCCCGGACACCAAAATGGCTCAATTTTTAAAAACTACATAAAGCTCCATTTTTAAGCATGAAATTTAACCCTGAATCCAATTCAGATGTCTTTTTTTACATTTCAGTCAAAAAAAAATTTTCACCTCCAGAGCACAAAAATCCCTGACCCCGGCATCAGTTAATTCTTTCCTCGGACACCAAAACGGCTCCATTTTTAAAGACTATATAAAGCTCCATTTTTAAGCATGAAATTTAACCCCGAATCCAATTCTGATGTCCGTTTTTACATTTGGGTCAAAAAAAAATTTCACCTCCAGAGCACAAAAATTCCTGACCCCGGCATCAGTTAATTCTTTCCCCGGACACCAAAACGGCTGAATTTTTAAAAATTATATAAAGCACCATTTTTAAGCATGAAATTTAACCCCGAATCCAATTCTGATGTCCGTTTTTACATTTGGGTCAAAAAAAAAAATTCACCTCCAGAGCACAAAAATCCCTGATCCTGGCATCAGGAATTTCCTTCCCCGGACACCAAAACGACTGAATTTTAAAAAATTACATAAAGCACCATTTTTAAGCATGAAATTTAACCCTGAATCCAATTCTGATCTCCGTTTTTACATTTGGGTCAAAAAAAATTTTCACCACCAGAGCACAAAAATCCCTGACCCCGGCATCAGGAATTTCCTTCCCCGGCCACCAAAATGGCTTCAATTTTTAAAAACTACATAAAAGCTCCATTTATTTAGCCATGAATATAACCCTGAATCCATTCTGATTCCGTTTTTGCATTGGGTCAAAAAAAAAATTTCACCTCCAGAGCACAAAAATCCCTGACCGGGCGGCATCATAGAATTCTTTCCGCGGACACCAAAACGGCTCAATTTTTTAAAACTATAGAAAACTCCATTTTTAAGCATGAAATTTAACCCTGAATCCAATTTTGATGTCCGTTTTTACATTTGGGTCAAAAAAAAATTTCACCTCCAGAGCACAAAAATCCCTGACCCTGGCATCAGGAATTTCCTTCCCCGGACACCAAAATGGCTCAATTTTTAAAAACTACATAAAGCTCCATTTTTTAGCATGAAATTTAACCCTGAATCCAATTCTGATGTCCGTTTTTACATTTGGGTCAAAAAAAAATTTCACCTCCAGAGCACAAAAATTCCTGACCCCGGCATCAGTTAATTCTTTCCTCGGACACCAAAACGGCTCCATTTTTAAAGACTATATAAAGCTCCATTTTTAAGCATGAAATTTAACCCCGAATCCAATTCTGATGTCCGTTTTTACATTTGGGTCAAAAAAAAATTTCACCTCCAGAGCACAAATATTCCTGACCCCGGCATCAGGAATTTCCTTCCCCGGAAACCAAAACGGCTCAATTTTTAAAAACTACATAAAGCAACATTTTTAAGCATGAAATTTAACCCCAAATCCAATTCTGATGTCCTTTTTTACATTTGGGTCAAAAAAAAAATTTCACCTCCGGAGCACAAAAATCCCTCCGGCATCAGGATTTTCCTTCCCCAGACACCAAAACGGCTCAATTTTTGAAAACTACATAAAGCACCATTTTTAAGCATGAAATTTAACCCCGAATCCAATTCTTAGGTCCATTTTTACATTTGGGTCAAAAAAAAAATTTCACCTCCAGAGCACAAAAATCCCTGACCCCGGAATCAGGAATTTCCTTCCCCGGACACCAAAATGGCTCAATTTTTAAAAACTACATAAAGCTCCATTTTTTAGCATGAAATTTAACCCTGAATACAATTCTGATGTCCGTTTTTACATTTGGGTCAAAAAAAATTTTCACCTCCAGAGCACAAAAATCCCTGAGCCCGGCATCAGGAATTTCCATCCCCGGACACCAAAATGGCTCAATTTTTAAAAACTACATAAAGCTCCATTTTTAAGCATGAAATTTAACCCTGAATCCAATTCAGATGTCTGTTTTTACATTTCAGTCAAAAAAAAATTTTCACCTCCAGAGCACAAAAATCCCTGACCCCGGCATCAGTTAATTCTTTCCTCGGACACCAAAACGGCTCAATTTTTAAAAACTACATAAAGC
>NW_024100505.1:0-23520 GCF_016545835.1 Crotalus tigris
CTTCTAGTTTTCAAAAATTGAGCCGATTTAGTGTCTGGGGAAGGATATTCCTGATTCCGAGGTCATAGATTTTTGTGCTCCGGAGATGAAAAATTTTTTTGGACTAAAATGTAAAAACGGACCTCAGAATGGGATTCGGGGTTAAATTTCATGCTTAACAATGGTGCTTCTTCTAGTTTTCAAAAATTGAGCCGTTTTGGTATCCAGGGAAGGAAATCCCTAATGCCGGGTTCACGGATTTTTGTGCTCCAGAGGTGCAATTTTTTTTGACCCAAATGTAAAAACGGACCTCAGAAGGGGATTCAAGGTTAAATTTCATGCTTTAAAATTGTGCTTATGCTAGTTTTCAAAAATTGAGCCGTTTTAGTGTCCGGGGAAGGGAATCCCTGATGCCGGGGTCACGGATTTTTGTGCTCCGGAGATGAAATCTTTTTTTTGACCCAAATGTAAAAACGGACCTCAGAATGGGATTCGGGATTAAATTTCATGCTTAAAAATGGTGCTTTTTCTAGTTTTCAAAAATTGAGCCATTTTGGTATCCAAGGAAGGAAATCACTGATGCAAGGGTCACGGATTTTTGTGCTCCGGAGGTTCAATTTTTTTTTGACCCAAATGTAAAAACGGACCTCAGAAGGGTATTCAAGGTTAAATTTCATGCTTAAAAATGGTGCTTCTTCTCGTTTTCAAAAATTGAGCCGTTTTAATGTCCGGGGAAGGATATTCCTGATGCCGAGGTCATAGATTTTTGTGCTCCAGAGATAAAAATTTTTTTGAACCAAATGTAAAAACGGACCTCAGAATGGGATTCAGGGTTAAATTTCATGCTTAAAAATGGTGCTTTTTCTACTTTTCAAAAATTGAGCCATTTTGGTATACAGGGAAGGACATTCGTGATGCCGGGGTCACGGATTTTTGTGCTCCAGAGATGAAAATTTTTTTTCACCCAAATGTAAAAACGGACGTCAGAATGGTATTCGGGGTTAAATTTCATGCTTAAATATGGTGCTTCTACTAGTTTTCAAAAATTGAGATGTTTTAGTGTCCGGGGAAGGATAATCCTGATGCCGAGGTCGTAGATATTTGTGCTCCTGAGATGAAAAATTTTTTTGGACTGAAATGTAAAAACGGACCTCAGAATGGGATTCGGGGTTAAATTTCATGCTTAAAAATGGTGCTTCTTCTAGTTTTCAAAAATTGAGCCATTTTGGTATCCAGGGAAGGACATTCCTGATGCCGGGGTCACGGATTTTTGTGCTCCGGAGATGAAACATTTTCTTTTGACCCAAATGTAAAAACGGACCTCAGAATGGGATTCGGGGTTAAATTTCATGCTTAAAAATGGTGCTTCTTCTAGTTTTCAAAAATTGAGCCGTTTTGGTATCCAAGGAAGGAAATCCCTGATGCAAGGGTCACGGATTTTTGTGCTCCGGAGGTGCAATTTTTTTTTGACCCAAATGTAAAAACGGACCTCAGAAGGGGATTCAAGGTTAAATTTCATGCTTTAAAATGGTGCTTATTGTAGTTTTCAAAAATTGAGCGGTTTTAGTGTCTTGGGAAGGAAATTACTGAGGACAGGGTCACGGATTTTTGTGCTCCGGAGATGAAATTTTTTTTTGACCCAAATGTAAAAACGGACCTCAGAAGGGGATTCAAGGTTAAATTTCATGCTTTAAAATTGTGTTTATTATAGTTTTCAAAATTGATCCGTTTTAGTGTCCAGGCAAGGGAAAATCCCTTGAGCGGGGTCACGGATTTTTGTGCCTCCGGAGATGAAATTCCTTTTTTTGACCCAAATGTAAAAACGGACCTCAGAAGGGGATTCAAGGTTAAATTTCATGCTTTAAAATTGTCTTTATTGTAGTTTTCAAAATTGATCCGTTTTAGTGTCCAGGCAAGGAAAATCCTGATGCCGGCGTGACGGATTTTTGTGCTCCGGAGATGAAATATTTTTTTTGACCCAAATCTAAAAACGGACCTCAGAATGGGATTCGGGGTTAAATTTCATGCTTAAAAATGGTGCTTTTTCTAGTTTTCAAAAATTGAACCGTTTTGGTATACAGGGAAGGAAATTCCTGATGCCGGGGCCACGGATTTTTCTGCTGCAAAGATGAAAAAATTTTTTTCACCCAAATGTTAATAAACGGACGTCAGAATTGAGGATTTCCGGGGTTAAATTTCATGCTTAAAAATGGTGCTTTTTCTTGTTTTCAAAAATTGAGCCATTTTGGTATACTGGGAAGGAAATTCCTGATGCCGGGGTCATAGATTTTTCTACTCCAAAGATGAAAATTTTTTTTTGACCCAAATGTTAAAAGGGAGCTCAGAATGGGATTCGGGGTTAAATTTCATGCTTAAAAATGGTGCTTTTTCTAGTTTTCAAAAATGGAGCTGTTTTGGTATCCAGGGAAGGAAATTCCTGATGCCGGGGTCATAGATTTTTCTGCTCCAAAGATGAAAATTTTTTTTTGACTGAAATGTAAAAACGGACCTCAGAATCGGATTTGGGGTTAAATTTCATGCTTAAAAAATGGCTTCTTCTAGTTTTGAAAAATTGAGCCATTTTGGTATCCAGGGAAGGGAAATCCCTGATTGCGGGTTCACGGATTTTGTGCTCCAGAGTGTTGCAATTTGTTTTTGACCACAAATGTAAAAAACGGACCTCAGGAATGGATTCGGGGTTAAATTTCATGCTTAAAAATGGTGCTTCTTCTAGTTTTCAAAAATGGAGCCGTGTAGTGGTCTGGGGGAAGGAAATTCCTGATGCCGGGGTCACGGATTTTTGTGCTCCGGAGATGAAATCTTTTTTTTGACCCAAATGTAAAAACGGACCTCAGAATGGGATTCGGGATTAAATTTCATGCTTAAAAATGGTGCTTTTTCTAGTTTTCAAAAATTGAGCCATTTTGGTATCCAAGGAAGGAAATCACTGATGCAAGGGTCACGGATTTTTGTGCTGCGGAGGTTCAATTTTTTTTTGACCCAAATGTAAAAACGGACCTCAGAAGGGTATTCAAGGTTAAATTTCATGCTTAAAAATGGTGCTTCTTCTCGTTTTCAAAAATTGAGCCGTTTTAATGTCCGGGGAAGGATATTCCTGATGCCGAGGTCATAGATTTTTGTGCTCCAGAGATAAAAAATTTTTTGAACCAAATGTAAAAACGGACCTCAGAATGGGATTCAGGGTTAAATTTCATGCTTAAAAATGGTGCTTTTTCTAGTTTTCAAAAATTGAGCCATTTTGG
Organism: Crotalus tigris; assembly: GCF_016545835.1. Classification (NCBI taxonomy): domain Eukaryota; kingdom Metazoa; phylum Chordata; class Lepidosauria; order Squamata; family Viperidae; genus Crotalus; species Crotalus tigris. The sequence goes on from NW_024100505.1 coordinate 3,243, forward strand.
TATACAGGGAAGGACATTCCTGATGCCAAGGTCACGGATTTTTGTGCTCCAGAGATGAAAAATTTTTTTCACCCAAATGTAAAAACGGACGTCAGAATGGGATTCGGGGTTAAATTTCATGCTTAAATATGGTGCTTCTACTAGTTTTCAAAAATTGAGACGTTTTAGTGTCCGGGGAAAGATAATCCTGATGCCGAAGTCGTAGATATTTGTGCTCCTGAGATGAAAAATTTTTTTGGACTGAAATGTAAAAACGGACCTCAGAATGGGATTCGGGGTTAAATTTCATGCTTAAAAATGGTGCTTCTTCTAGTTTTCAAAAATTGAGCCGTTTTAGTGTCCGGGGAAGGATATTCCTGATGCCGAGGTCAAAGATTTTTGTGCTCCGGAGATGAAAAATTTTTTTGGACTAAAATGTAAAAACGGACCTCAGAATGGGATTCGGGGTTAAATTTCATGCTTAAAAATGGTGCTTCTTCTAGTTTTCAAAAATTGAGCCATTTTGGTATCCAGGGAAGGACATTCCTGATGCCGGGGTCACGGATTTTTGTGCTCCGGAGATGAAACATTTTCTTTTGACCCAAATGTAAAAACGGACCTCAGAATGGGATTCGGGGTTAAATTTCATGCTTAAAAATGGTGCTTCTTCTAGTTTTCAAAAATTGAGCCGTTTTGGTATCCAAGGAAGGAAATCCCTGATGCAAGGGTCACGGATTTTTGTGCTCCGGAGGTGCAATTTTTTTTTGACCCAAATGTAAAAACGGACCTCAGAAGGGGATTCAAGGTTAAATTTCATGCTTTAAAATGGTGCTTATTGTAGTTTTCAAAAATTGAGCGGTTTTAGTGCCTTGGGAAGGAAATTACTGAGGACAGGGTCACGGATTTTTGTGCTCCGGAGATGAAATTTTTTTTTGACCCAAATGTAAAAACGGACCTCAGAAGTGGATTCAAGGTTAAATTTCATGCTTTAAAATTGTGTTTATTGTAGTTTTCAAAATTGATCCGTTTTAGTGTCCAGGCAAGGAAAATCCTGATGCCGGCGTGACGGATTTTTGTGCTCTGGAGGTGAAATTTTTTTTTGACCCAATTGTAAAAACGGACCTCAGAAGGGATTTGGGGTTAAATTTCATGCTTAAAAATGTTGCTTTTTCTAGTTTTCAAAAATTGAGCCGTTTTGGTATCCAGGGAAGGAAATCCCTGATGCAAGGGTCACGGATTTTTGTGCTCCCGAGGTGAAAATTTTTTCGACCCAAATGTAAAAACGGACCTCAGAAGGGCATTCGAGGTTAAATTTAATGCTTTAAAATGGTGCTTATTGTAGTTTTCAAAAATTGAGCGGTTTTAGTGTCTTGGGAAGGAAATGGCTGAGGACAGGGTCACGGATTTTTGTGCTCCGGAGATGAAATTTTTTTTTGACCCAAATGGAAAAACGGACCTGAGAAGTGGATTCAAGGTTAAATTTCATGCTTTAAAATTGTGTTTATTGTAGTTTTCAAAATTGATCCGTTTTAGTGTACAGGCAAGGAAAATCCTGATGCCGGCGTGACGGATTTTTGTGCTCCGGAGGTGAAATTTTTTTTGACCCAATTGTAAAAACGGACCTCAGAATGGGATTCGCGATTAAATTTCATGCTTAAAAATGGTGCTTTTTCTAGTTTTCAAAATTGAGCCGTTTTGGTATCCAGGGAAGGAAATCCCTGATGCCGGGTTCACGAATTTTTGTGCTCCGGAGGTGCAATTTTTTTTTGACCCAAATGTAAAAACGGACCTCAGAAGGGGATTCAAGGTTAAATTTCATGCTTTAAAATTGTGCTTATTCTAGTTTTCAAAAATTGAGCCGTTTTAGTGTCTGGGGAAGGAAATCCCTGATGCCGGGGTCACGGATTTTGGTGCTCCGGAGATGAAATTTTTTTTTTGACCCAAATGTAAAAACGGACCTCAGAATGGGATTCGGGGTTAAATTTCATGCTTAAAAATGGTGCTTTTTCTAGTTTTCAAAAATTGAGACGTTTTGTTATCCAGGGAAGGAAATCCCGGATGCCGGGGTCACGGATTTTTGTGCTCCGGAGATGAAAATTTTTTTTGACCCAAATGTAAAAACGAACCTCAGAAGGGGATTCAAGGTTAAATTTCATGCTTTAAAATTGTGTTTATTGTAGTTTTCAAAATTGATCCGTTTTAGTGTCCAGGCAAGGAAAATCCTGATGCTGGCGTGACGGATTTTTGTGCTCCGGAGGTGAAATTTTTTTTTTGACCCAATTGTAAAAACGGACCTCAGAATGGGATTTGGGGTTAAATTTCATGCTTAAAAATGGTGCTTTTTCTAGTTTTCAAAAATTGAGCTGTTTTGGTATCCAGGGAAGGAAATCCCTGATGCAAGGGTCACGGATTTTTGTGCTCCCGAGGTGAAATTTTTTTTTGGACCCAAATGTAAAAACGGACCTCAGAAGGGCATTCGAGGTTAAATTTAATGCTTTAAAATGGTGCTTATTGTAGTTTTCAAAAATTGAGCGGTTTTAGTGTCTTGGGAAGGAAATGGCTGAGGACAGGGTCACGGATTTTTGTGCTCCGGAGATGAAATTTTTTTTTGACCCAAATGGAAAAACGGACCTGAGAAGTGGATTCAAGGTTAAATTTCATGCTTTAAAATTGTGTTTATTGTAGTTTTCAAAATTGATCCGTTTTAGTGTACAGGCAAGGAAAATCCTGATGCCGGCGTGACGGATTTTTGTGCTCCGGAGGTGAAATTTTTTTTGACCCAATTGTAAAAACGGACCTCAGAATGGGATTCGCGATTAAATTTCATGCTTAAAAATGGTGCTTTTTCTAGTTTTCAAAATTGAGACGTTTTGGTATCCAGGGAAGGAAATCCCTGATGCCGGGTTCACGAATTTTTGTGCTCCGGAGGTGCAATTTTTTTTTGACCCAAATGTAAAAACGGACCTCAGAAGGGGATTCAAGGTTAAATTTCATGCTTTAAAATTGTGCTTATTCTAGTTTTCAAAAATTGAGCCGTTTTAGTGTCCGGGGAAGGAAATCCCTGATGCCGGGGTCACGGATTTTTCTGCTCCGGAGATGAAATATTTTTTTTTACCCAAATGTAAAAACGGACCTGAGAATGGGATTCGGGGTTAAATTTCATGCTTAAAAATGGTGCTTCTTCTAGTTTTCAAAAATTGAGCCGTTTTAGTGTCTGGGGAAGGAAATTCCTGATGCCGGGGTCACGGATTTTTGTGCTCCGGAGATGAAATTTTTTTTTTGACCCAAATGTAAAAACGGACCTCAGAAGGGGATTCAAGGTTAAATTTCATGCTTTAAAATTGTGTTTATTGGAGTTTTCAAAATTGATCCGTTTTAGTGTCCAGGCAAGGAAAATCCTGATGCCGGCGTGACGGATTTTTGTGCTCCGGAGGTGAAATTTTTTTTGACCCAATTGTAAAAACGGACCTCAGAATGGTATTTGGGGTTAAATTTAATGTTTAAAAATGGTGCTTTTTCTAGTTTTCAAAAATTGAGCTGTTTTGGTATCCAGGGAAGGAAATACCTGATGCAAGGGTCACGGATTTTTGTGCTCCCAAGGTGAAATTTTTTTTTGGACCCAAATGTAAAAACGGACCTCAGAAGGGCATTCGAGGTTAAATTTTGTGCTTTAAAATGGTGCTTTTTCTAGTTTTCAAAATTGAGCCGTTTTGGTATCCAGGGAAGGAAATTCCTGATGCCGGGTTCACGAATTTTTGTGCTCCGGAGGTGCAATTTTTTTTTGACCCAAATAAAAAACGGACCTCAGAAGGGGATTCAAGGTTAAATTTCATGCTTTAAAATTGTGCTTATTCTAGTTTTCAAAAATTGAGCTGTTTTAGTGTCTGGCGAAGGAAATCCCTGATGCCGGGGTCACGGATTTTTGTGCTCCGGAGATGAAATTTTTTTTTTGACCCAAATGTAAAAACGGACCTCAGAATGGGATTCGGGGTTAAATTTCATGCTTAAAAATGGTGCTTTTTCTAGTTTTCAAAAATTGAGACGTTTTGTTATCCAGGGAAGGAAATCCCGGAGGCCGGGGTCATGGATTTTTGTGCTCCGGAGATGAAATATTTTTTTTTGACCCAAATGTAAAAATGGACCTCAGAATGGGATTCGGGGTTAAATTTCATGCTTAAAAATGGTGCTTCTTCTAGTTTTCAAAAATTGAGCCGTTTTAGTGTCTGGGGAAAGTAATTCCTGATGCCGGGGTCACGGATTTTTGTGCTCCGGAGATGAAATATTTTCTTTTGACCCACATGTAAAAACGGACCTCAGAATGGGATTCGGGGTTAAATTTCATGCTTAAAAATGGTGCTTTTTCTAGTTTTCAAAAATTGAGCCATTTTGGTATCCAAGGAAGGAAATCCCTGATGCAAGGGTCACGGATTTTTGTCCTCCGGAGGTGCAATTTTTTTTTGACCCAAATGTAAAAACGGACCTCAGAAGGGGATTCAAGTTTAGATTTCATGCTTAAAAATGGTGCTTCTTCTCGTTTTCAAAAATTGAGCCGTTTTAATGTCCGGGGAAAGGAAGGCTGAGGGACAGGGGTCAAGGATTTTTGTGCTCCGGAGATGAAATTTTTTTTTTTGACCCAAATGGAAAAAAACGGACCTGGAGAGGGGATTCAAGGTTAAATTTCATGCTGTAAAAATTCGTGTTTATCTGTAGTTTTAAAATGATCCGTTTAGGTCCAGGCCAAGGAAAAATCTGATGCCGGCGTGTACGGATTTTTCGTGCTCCGGAGGTGAAATTTTGACCCAATTGTAAAAACGGGACTCAGAAAAGTGGGATGCGCGATTTAAATTCATGCTTAAAAAATGGTGCTTGTTTCTAGTTTTCAAAAAATTGAGCCGTTTTGGTATCCAGGGAAGGAAATCCCGATGCCGGGTTCACGAAATTTTTGTGCTCCGGAGGGGCAATTTTTTTGACTCCAAATGTAAAAACGGACCATCGAAGGGGGATTCAAGGTTAAATCCATGCTTTAATTGTCTTATTCTAGTTTTCAAAAATTGAGCCGTTTTAGTGTCTGGGGAAGGAAATCCCTGATGCCGGGGTCACGGATTTTTGTGCTCCGGAGATGAAATTTTTTTTTTGACCCAAATGTAAAAACGGACCTCAGAATGGGATTCGGGGTTAAATTTCATGCTTAAAAATGGTTCTTTTTCTAGTTTTCAAAAATTGAGATGTTTTGTTATCCAGGGAAGGAAATCCCGGATGCCGGGGTCACGGATTTTTGTGCTCCGGAGATGAAAATTTTTTTTGACCCAAATGTAAAAACGAACCTCAGAAGGGGATTCAAGGTTAAATTTCATGCTTTAAAATTGTGTTTATTGTAGTTTTCAAAATTGATCCGTTTTAGTGTCCAGGCAAGGAAAATCCTGATGCCGGCGTGACGGATTTTTGTGCTCCGGAGGTGAAATTTTTTTTTGACCCAAATGTAAAAACGGACCTCAGAATGGGATTGGGGGTTAAATTTCATGCTTAAAAATGGTGCTTTTTCTAGTTTTCAAAAATTGAGCTTTTTTGGTTTCAGGGGAAGGAAATTCCTGATGCCGGGGTCACAGATTTTTTTTGCTCCCAAGGGTGAAATTTTTGGACCCAAAATGTAAAACCGGACCTCAGAAGGGCATTCGAGGTAAATTTTGGCTTTAAAATGGTGTTTTCGTATTTTCAAAAATTGAAGCCGTTTTGTGGGGGGGGGGTATCCAGGGAGGAACTCCTTAATGCCAGGTTTCACGGATTTTTGTGCTCCAGAGGTGCAATTTTTTTTTGACCCAAATGTAAAAACGGACCTCAGAAGGGGATTCGGGGTTAAATTTCATGCTTAAAAATTGTTCTTTTTCTAGTTTTCAAAAATTGAGACGTTTTGTTATCCAGGGAAGGAAATCCCGGATGCCAGGGTCACGGATTTTTGTGCTCCGGAGATGAAATATTTTTTTTTTTACCCAAATGTAAAAACGGACCTCAGAATGGGATTCGGGGTTAAATTTCATGCTTAAAAATGGTGCTTTTTCTAGTTTTCAAAAATTGAGCCGTTTTGGTATCCAGGGAAGGAAATCCCTGATGCAAGGGTCACGGATTTTTGTGCTCCCGAGGTGAAATTTTTTTTTGGACCCAAAAGTAAAAACGGACATCAAAAGGGCATTCGAGGTTAAATTTAATGCTTTAAAATGGTGCTTATTGTAGTTTTCAAAAATTGAGCGGTTTTAGTGTCTTGGGAAGGAAATGGCTGAGGACAGGGTCACGGATTTTTGTGCTCTGGAGATGAAATTTTTTTTTGACCCAAATGGAAAAACGGACCTGAGAAGGGGATTCAAAGTTAAATTTCATGCTTTAAAATTGTGTTTATTGTCGTTTTCAAAATTGATCCGTTTTAGTGTCCAGGCAAGGAAAATACTGATGCCGGCGTGACGGATTTTTGTGCTCCGGAGGTGAAATTTTTTTTTGACCCAATTGTAAAAACGGACCTCAGAATGGCATTTGGGGTTAAATTTCATGCTTAAAAATGGTGCTTTTTCTAGTTTTCAAAAATTGAGCCGTTTTGGTATCCAGGGAAGGAAATCCCTGATGCAAGGGTCACGGATTTTTGTGCTCCCGAGGTGAAATTTTTTTTTGGACCCAAAAGAACGGACCGCAGAAGGGCAATTCGAGGGTTAAATTTAACGCTTCTAAAATGGTGCTTATTGTTAGTTTTCAAAATGTGAGCGGTTTTAGTGTCTGTGGGAATGAAATGGATGAGGAACAGGGTTCACGGCTTTTTGGTGCTCGGAGATGAAATTTTTTTTTGACCCAAATGGAAAAAAAACGGACTGAGAGAGAAGGGATTCAAGGTAAATTCATGCTTTAAATTGTGTTTATTGTATAGTTTTCAAAAATTGAGCCGTTTTAGTGTCCGGGGAAGGATATTACTGATGCCGAGGTCATAGATTTTTGTGCTCCGGAGATGAAAAATTTTTTTTGACTGAAGTGTAAAAACGGACCTCAGCATGGGATTCGGAGTAAAATTTCATGCTTAAAAATGGTGCTTTTTCTAATTTTCAAAAATTGAGCCATTTTGGTATACAGGGAAGGATAATCCTGATGCTGAGGTCGTAGATATTTGTGCTCCTGAGATGAAAAATTTTTTTGGACTGAAATGTAAAAACGGACCTCAGAATGGGATTCGGGGTTAAATTTCATGCTTAAAAATGTTGCTTTTTCTAGTTTTCAAAAATTGAGCGTTTTGGTATCCAGGGAGGGAAATTCCTGATTCCGCGGTCACGTATTTTTGTGCTCCGAAAATGAAAAAAATTTTTTGACCCAAATGTAAAAACGGACCTTAGAATGGGATTCGGGGTTAAATTTCATGCTTAAAAATGTTGCTTTTTCTAGTTTTCAAAAATTGAGCCGTTTTGGTATCCAGGGAGGGAAATTCCTGATGCCGCGGTCACGTATTTTTGTGCTCGGGAAATGAAAATTTTTTTTTGACCCAAATGTAAAAACGGACCTCAGACTGGGATTCCGGGTTAAATTTCATGTTAAAAAATGGTGCTTATAGTTCAAAAAATGAGCTGTTTCTAGTATCCGGGGAAGAAATCCCTGATTTCCGGGGTTACGGATTTATTGGGCTCGGAACGGTGCAAATTTATATGACCCACAAATTAAAAATGGACCTCCAGAAGGGGATTCAAGGTATAAATTTCATGCTTAAAATTGTGTTCTTTTATTGTAGTTTTCAAAATTGAATCGTTTTTAGTGTCCAGCAAGGAAAATTCCTGATGCCTGCGTGAGATTTTTGTTAGCTCAGAGGTGAATTTTCTTTTTGACCAAAAGTTAAAAAATCGGACCTCAGTAGGGCATTGAAGGTTAAATTTTGTGCTAAAAAATGGTGTCTGCTTTTATAGTTTTCCAAAATTTAGCGTTTGGTATCCAGGGAAGGAAACCCTGAGACGGGTTCACGAATTTGTGCCTACGGAAAGGTGCATTTTTTTTGACACAAATGTATAAACGGATGTCAGAATGGGATTCAGGGATAAATTTCATGCTTTAAAAATGTGCTTTTTGTAGTTTTTAAAAATTGAGCCGTTTTGGTGTCCGGGGAAGGAAATTCCTGATGCCGGGGTCAGGGATTTTTGTGCTCCGGAGATGAAATGTATTTTTTTGACCCAAATGTAAAAACGGACCTCAGAATGGGATTCGGGGTTAAATTTCATGCTTAAAAATGGTGCTTCTTCTAGTTTTCAAAAATTGAGCACTTTTAGTATCCTGGGAAGGAAATCCCTGATGCCGAGGTCACGGATTTTTGTGCTCCGGAGATGAAATATTTTTTTTTTGACCCAACTCTAAAAACGGACCTCAGAATGGGATTCGGGGTTAAATTTCATGCTTAAAAATTGTGCTTCTTCTAGTTTTCAAAAATTGAGCTTTTTTAGTATCCGGGGAAGGAAATCCCTGATTCCGGGGTCACGGATATTTGTGCTCCGGAGGTGCAATTTATTTTGACCCAAATGTAAAAACGGACCTCAGAAGGGGATTCAAGGTTAAATTTCATGCTTTAAAATTGTGTTTATTGTAGTTTTCAAAATTGATCCGTTTTAGTGTCCAGGCAAGGAAAATCCTGATGCTGGCGTGACGGATTTTTGTGCTCCAGAGGTGAAATTTTTTTTGACCCAATTGTAAAAACGGACCTCAGAATGGGATTCGGGGTTAAATTTCATGCTTAAAAATGGTGCTTTTTCTAGTGTCGGCGTTCAAAAATGAGCTTTTTTTAGTAGCCGCTGACGGAAATCCTTGATTCCGGGGTCACTGATATTGTGCTCCGGAGGTGCAATTTATTTTGACCCAAATGTAAAAACGGACCTCAGAAGGGGATTCGGGGTTAAATTTCATGCTTAAAAATGGTGCTTTTTCTAGTTTTCAAAAATTGAGCCGTTTTGGTATCCAGGGAAGGAAATCCCTGATGCCAGGTTCACGGATTTTTGTGCTCCAGAGATGCAATTTTTTTTTGACCCAAATGTAAAAACGGACCTCAGAATCGGATTCGGGGTTAAATTTCATGCTTAAAAATGGTGCTTCTTCTAGTTTTCAAAAATTGAGCACTTTTAGTATCCTGGGAAGGAAATCCCTGATGCCGGGGTCACGGATTTTTTGTGCTCCGGAGATGAAATATTTTTTTTTTGACCCAAATCTAAAAACGGACCTCAGAAGGGCATTCGAGGTTAAATTTTGTGCTTTAAAATGGTGCTTTTTCTAATTTTCAAAATTTAGCCCTTTTGGTATCCAGGGAAGGAAATCCCTGATGCCGGGTTCACGAATTTTTGTGTTCCGGAGGTGCAATTTTTTTTTGACCCAAATGTAAAAACGGACCTCAGAAGGGGATTCAAGGTTAAATTTCATGCTTTCAAATTGTGCTTATTCTAGTTTTCAAAAATTGAGCCGTTTTAGTGTCTGGGGAAGGAAATTCCTGATGCCGGGGTCACAGATTTTTGTGCTCCAGAGGTGAAATTTTTTTTGACCCAAATGTAAAAACGGACCTCAGAAGGGCATTCGAGGTTAAATTTCATGCTTTCAAATTGTGCTTATTCTAGTTTTCAAAAACTGAGCCATTTTAGTGTCCAGGGAAGGAAATCCCTGATGCCGGGGTCATGGATTTTTATGCTCCGGAGATGAAATATTTTTTTTGACCCAAATGTAAAAACGGACCTGAGACTGGGATTCGGGGTTAAATTTCATGCTTAAAAATGGTGCTTCTTCTAGTTTTCAAAAATTGAGCCGTTTTAGTGTCTGGGGAAGGAAATTCCTGATGCCGTGGTCAAGGATTTTTGTGCTCCGGAGATGAAATTTTTTTTTTGACCCAAATGTAAAAACGGACCTCAGAATGGGATTTGGGGTTAAATTTCATGCTTAAAAATGATGCTTCTTCTAGTTTTCAAAAATTGAGCACTTTTAGTATCCTGGGAAGGAAATCCCTGATGCCGGGGTCACGGATTTTTGTGCTCCGGAGATGAAATATTTTTTTTGACCCAAATCTAAAAACGGACCTCAGAATGGGATTCGGGGTTAAATTTCATGCTTAAAAATGGTGCTTCTTCTAGTGTTCAAAAATTGAGCTTTTTTAGTATCCGGGGAAGGAAATCCCTGATTCCGGGGTCACGGATATTTGTGCTCCGGAGGTGCAATTTATTTTGACCCAAATGTAAAAACGGACCTCAGAAGGGGATTCGGGGTTAAATTTCATGCTTAAAAATGGTGCTTCTTCTAGTTTTCAAAAATTGAGCCGTTTTAGAGCCGTTTTAGTGTCCGGGGAAGGAAATCCCTGATGCCGGGGTCACGGATTTTTGTGCTCCGGAGATGAAATTTTTTTTTTGACCAAAATGTAAAAACGGACCTCAGAAGGGCATTCGAGGTTAAATTTTGTGCTTTAAAATGGTGCTTTTTCTAGTTTTCAAAATTGAGCCATTTTGGTATCCAGGGAAGGAAATCCCTGATGCCGGGTTCACGAATTTTTGTGCTCCGGAGGTGCAATTTTTTTTTGACCCAAATGTAAAAACGGACCTCAGAATGGGATTCGGGGTTAAATTTCATGCTTTAAAATTGTGTTTATTGTAGTTTTCAAAATTGATCCGTTTTAGTGTCCAGGCAAGGAAAATCCTGATGCCGGCGTGACGGATTTTTGTGCTCCGGAGGTGAAATTTTTTTTGACCCAATTGTAAAAACGGACCTCAGAATGGTATTTGGGGTTAAATTTAATGCTTAAAAATGGTGCTTTTTCTAGTTTTCAAAAATTGAGCTGTTTTGGTATCCAGGGAAGGAAATACCTGATGCAAGGGTCACGGATTTTTGTGCTCCCAAGGTGAAATTTTTTTTTGGACCCAAATGTAAAAACGGACCTCAGAAGGGCATTCGAGGTTAAATTTTGTGCTTTAAAATGGTGCTTTTTCTAGTTTTCAAAATTGAGCCGTTTTGGTATCCAGGGAAGGAAATTCCTGATGCCGGGTTCACGAATTTTTGTGCTCCGGAGGTGCAATTTTTTTTTGACCCAAATAAAAAACGGACCTCAGAAGGGGATTCAAGGTTAAATTTCATGCTTTAAAATTGTGCTTATTCTAGTTTTCAAAAATTGAGCTGTTTTAGTGTCTGGCGAAGGAAATCCCTGATGCGGGGTCACGGATTTTTGTGCTCCGGAGATGAAATTTTTTTTTTGACCCAAATGTAAAAACGGACCTCAGAATGGGATTCGGGGTTAAATTTCATGCTTAAAAATGGTGCTTTTTCTAGTTTTCAAAAATTGAGACGTTTTGTTATCCAGGGAAGGAAATCCCGGAGGCCGGGGTCATGGATTTTTGTGCTCCGGAGATGAAATATTTTTTTTTGACCCAAATGTAAAAATGGACCTCAGAATGGGATTCGGGGTTAAATTTCATGCTTAAAAATGGTGCTTCTTCTAGTTTTCAAAAATTGAGCCGTTTTAGTGTCTGGGGAAAGTAATTCCTGATGCCGGGGTCACGGATTTTTGTGCTCCGGAGATGAAATCTTTTTTTTGACCCAAATGTAAAAATGGACCTCAGAATTGGATTCGGGATTAAATTTCATGCTTAAAAATGGTGCTTTTTCTAGTTTTCAAAAATTGAGCCATTTTGGTATCCAAGGAAGGAAATCCCTGATGCAAGGGTCACGGATTTTTGTGCTCCCGAGGTGAAATTTTTTTTTGGACCCAAATGTAAAAACGGACCTCAGAATGGGATTCGGGGTTAAATTTCATGCTTAAAAATGGTTCTTTTTCTAGTTTTCAAAAATTGAGATGTTTTGTTATCCAGGGAAGGAAATCCCGGATGCCGGGGTCACGGATTTTTGTGCTCGGAGATGAAAATTTTTTTTGACCAAATGTAAAAAAGGACCTCAAGAAGGGATGCAAGGTTAAATTCATGCTTTAAAATTGGTTATTGTAGTTTTCAAAAAATTGATCCGTGTAGGTCCAGGCAAGGAAAATGCCTGATGCTGGCGTGACGGATTTTTTGCTCCGGAGGTGAAATTTTTTTTGACCCAAATGTATAAAAACGGACCTCAGAATGGGATTCGGGGTTAAATTTCATGCTTAAAAATGGTGCTTTTTCTAGTTTTCAAAAATTGAGCTGTTTTGGTATCCAGGGAAGGAAATCCCTGATGCAAGGGTCACGGATTTTTGTGCTCCCAAGGTGAAATTTTTTTTTGGACCCAAATGTAAAAACGGACCTCAGAAGGGCATTCGAGGTTAAATTTTGTGCTTTAAAATGGTGCTTTTTCTAGTTTTCAAAATTGAGCCGTTTTGGTATCCAGGGAAGGAAATTCCTGATGCCGGGTTCACGAATTTTTGTGCTCCGGAGGTGCAATTTTTTATTGACCCAAATAAAAAACGGACCTCAGAAGGGGATTCAAGGTTAAATTTCATGCTTTAAAATTGTGCTTATTCTAGTTTTCAAAAATTGAGACGTTTTGTTATCCAGGGAAGGAAATCCCGGAGGCCGGGGTCATGGATTTTTCTGCTCCAAAGATGAAATATTTTTTTTTGACCCAAATGTAAAAATGGACCTTAGAATGGGATTCGGGGTTAAATTTCATGCTTAAAAATGGTGCTTCTTCTAGTTTTCAAAAATTGAGCCGTTTTAGTGTCTGGGGAAAGAAATTCCTGATGCAAGGGTCACGGATTTTTGTGCTCCCGAGGTGAAATTTTTTTTTGACCCAATTGTAAAAACGGACCTCAGAATGGGATTTGGGGTTAAATTTCATGCTTAAAAATGGTGCTTTTTCTAGTTTTCAAAAATTGAGCCGTTTTGGTATCCAGGGAAGGAAATCCCTGATGCAAGGGTCACGGATTTTTGTGCTCCCGAGGTGAAATTTTTTTTTGGACCCAAAAGTAAAAACGGACATCAAAAGGGCATTCGAGGTTAAATTTAATGCTTTAAAATGGTGCTTATTGTAGTTTTCAAAAATTGAGCGGTTTTAGTGTCTTGGGAAGGAAATGGCTGAGGACAGGGTCACGGATTTTTGTGCTCCGGAGATGAAATTTTTTTTTGACCCAAATGGAAAAACGGACCTGAGAAGGGGATTCAAGGTTAAATTTCATGCTTTAAAATTGTGTTTATTGTAGTTTTCAAAATTGATCCGTTTTAGTGTCCAGACAAGGAAAATCCTGATGCCGGCGTGACGGATTTTTGTGCTCCGGAGGTGAAATTTTTTTTGACCCAATTGTAAAAACGGACCTCAGAATGGGATTCGTGATTAAATTTCATGCGTAAAAATGGTGCTTTTTCTAGTTTTCAAAATGGAGCCGTTTTAGTATCCGGGGAAAAAAATCCCTGATTCCGGGGTCACGGATTTTTGTGCTCCGGAGATGAAATATTTTTTTTTGACCCAAATCTAAAAACGGACCTCAGAATGGGATTCAAGGTTAAATTTCATGCTTAAAAATGGTGCTTTTTCTAGTTTTCAAAAATTGAGCCATTTAAGTATCCGGGGAAGGAAATCCCTGATGCCGGGGTCACGGATTTTTGTGCTCCGGAGATGAAATTTTTTTTTTGACCCAAATGTAAAAACGGACCTTAGAATGGGATTCGGGGTTAAATTTCATGCTTAAAAATGGTGCTTCTTCTAGTTTTCAAAAATTGAGCACTTTTAGTATCCTGGGAAGGAAATCCCTGATGCCGGGGTCACAGATTTTTGTGCTCCGGAGATGAAATTTTTTTTTTGACCCAAATCTAAAAACGGACCTCAGAATGGGATTCCGGGTTAAATTTCGTGCTTAAAAATGGTGCTTCTTCTAGTTTTCAAAAATTGAGCTGTTTTAGTATCCGGGGAAGGAAATCCCTGATTCCGGGGTCACGGATATTTGTGCTCCGGAGGTGCAATTTATTTTGACCCAAATGTAAAAACGGACCTCAGAAGGGGATTCAAGGTTAAATTTCATGCTTAAAAATTGTGTTTATTGTAGTTTTCAAAATTGATCCGTTTTAGTGTCCAGGCAAGGAAAATCCTGATGCCGGCGTGACGGATTTTTGTGCTCCAGAGGTGAATTTTTTTTTGACCAAAATGTAAAAATGGACCTCAGAAGGGCATTCGAGGTTAAATTTTGTGCTTTAAAATGGTGCTTTTTCTAGTTTTCAAAATTTAGCCGTTTTGGTATCCAGGGAAGGAAATCCCTGATGCCGGGTTCACGAATTTTTGTGCTCCGGAGGTGCAATTTTTTTTTGACCCAAATGTAAAAACGGACCTCAGAATGGGATTCGGGGTTTAATTTCGTGATTAAAAAGGTTGCGTCTTCTATTTTTCAAAAATTGAGCCGTTTTGGTTTCAGGGGAAGGAAACTCCTGATGCCGGGGTCACAGATTTTTGTGCTCTGGAGATGAAAAATTTTTTTTGAATGTAAAAAAACGGACCTCAGAATGGATTCGGGGTAAAATTTCATGCTTAAAAAATGGTGCTTCTTCTAGTTTTTCAAAAATTGCGCACTTCTAGTATCCTGGAGGAGATCCCTGATTGCCGAGGTCAGGATTTTTGTGCCCTCCGGAGAGAAATATTTTTTTGACCCAACTCTAAAACGGGACCTCAGAATGGGATACGGGGTTAAATTTCAGCTTAAAAATTGTTGCTTCTTCTAGTTTTCAAAAATTGAGCTTTTTTAGTATCGGGGGAAGGAAATCCCTGATTCCGGGGTCACGGATATTTGTGCTCCGGAGGTGCAATTTATTTTGACCCAAATGTAAAAACGGACCTCAGAAGGGGATTCAAGGTTAAATTTCATGCTTTAAAATTGTGTTTATTGTAGTTTTCAAAATTGATCCGTTTTAGTGTCCAGGCAAGGAAAATCCTGATGCCGGCGTGACGGATTTTTGTGCTCCGGAGATGAAATATTTTTTTTGACCCAAATCTAAAAACGGACCTCAGAATGGGATTCGGGGTTAAATTTCATGCTTAAAAATGGTGCTTCTTCTAGTTTTCAAAAATTGAGCTTTTTTAGTATCGGGGGAAGGAAATCCCTGATTCCGGGGTCACGGATATTTGTGCTCCGGAGGTGCAATTTATTTTGACCCAAATGTAAAAACGGACCTCAGAAGGGGATTCGGGGTTAAATTTCATGCTTAAAAATGGTGCTTTTTCTAGTTTTCAAAAATTGAGCCGTTTTGGTATCCAGGGAAGGAAATCCCTGATGCCAGGTTCACGGATTTTTGTGCTCCAGAGATGCAATTTTTTTTTGACCCAAATGTAAAAACGGACCTCAGAATCGGATTCGGGGTTAAATTTCATGCTTAAAAATGGTGCTTCTTCTAGTTTTCAAAAATTGAGCACTTTTAGTATCCTGGGAAGGAAATCCCTGATGCCGGGGTCACGGATTTTTTGTGCTCCGGAGATGAAATATTTTTTTTTTGACCCAAATCTAAAAACGGACCTCAGAAGGGCATTCGAGGTTAAATTTTGTGCTTTAAAATGGTGCTTTTTCTAATTTTCAAAATTTAGCCCTTTTGGTATCCAGGGAAGGAAATCCCTGATGCCGGGTTCACGAATTTTTGTGTTCCGGAGGTGCAATTTTTTTTTGACCCAAATGTAAAAACGGACCTCAGAAGGGGATTCAAGGTTAAATTTCATGCTTTCAAATTGTGCTTATTCTAGTTTTCAAAAACTGAGCCGTTTTAGTGTCCAGGGAAGGAAATCCCTGATGCCGGGGTCATGGATTTTTATGCTCCGGAGATGAAATATTTTTTTGACCCAAATGTAAAAACGGACCTGAGAATGGGATTCGGGGTTAAATTTCATGCTTAAAAATGGTGCTTCTTCTAGTTTTCAAAAATTGAGCCGTTTTAGTGTCTGGGGAAGGAAATTCCTGATGCCGGGGTCACGGATTTTTGTGCTCCGGAGATGAAATTTCTTTTTTTGACCCAAATGTAAAAACCGGACCTCAGAAGCGGATTCGGGGTTAAATTTCAGGCTTAAAAATGGGTGCTTCTATAGTTTTCAAAAATGAGCCGTTTAGTGTCTGGGGAAGGCAAGTCCTGGATGCCTGGTCAAGGCTTTTTGTGCTCCGGAGATGAAATTTTTTTTTTGACCCAAATGAAAAACCGGACCTCAGGAATGTGGATTTGGGGTTAAATTTCATGCTTAAAAATGATGCTGCTTCTGAGTTTTCAAAAATGACACTTTTAGTATCCTGGGAAGAAATCCTTGATGCCGGGGTCACGGATTTTTGTGCTCCGGAGATGAAATATTTTTTTTGACCCAAATCCTAAAACCGCGACCTCATGAATGGGACATGAATAGCATATAGAATCAATAGAATAATCCCAATTAAGATTCGGGGTTAAATTTCATGCTTAAAAATGGTGCTTCTTCTAGTGTTCAAAAATTGAGCTTTTTTAGTATCCGGGGAAGGAAATCCCTGATTCCGGGGTCACGGATATTTGTGCTCCGGAGGTGCAATTTATTTTGACCCGAATGTAAAAACGGACCTCAGAAGGGGATTCGGGGTTAAATTTCATGCTTAAAAATGGTGCTTCTTCTAGTTTTCAAAAATTGAGCCGTTTTAGTGTCTGGGGAAGGAAATTCCTGATGCCGGGGTCACAGATTTTTTGCTCCGGAGATGAAATTTTTTTTTGACCCAAATGTAAAAACGGACCTCAGAATGGGATTCCGGGTTAAATTTCATGCTTAAAAATGGTGCTTCTTCTAGTTTTCAAAAATTGAGCTGTTTTAGTATCCGGGGAAGGAAATCCCTGATTCCGGGGTCACGGATATTTGTGCTCCGGAGGTGCAATTTATTTTGACCCAAATGTAAAAATGGACCTCAGAAGGGGATTCAAGGTTAAATTTCATGCTTTAAAATTGTGTTTATTGTAGTTTTCAAAATTTAGCCGTTTTGGTATCCAGGGAAGGAAATCCCTGATGCCTGGTTCACGAATTTTTGTGCTCCGGAGGTGCAATTTTTTTTTGACCCAAATGTAAAAACGGACCTCAGAAGGGGATTCAAGGTTAAATTTCATGCTTTCAAATTGTGCTTATTCTAGTTTTCAAAAATTGAGCCGTTTTAGTGTCTCGGGAAGGAAATTCCTGATGCCGGGGTCACGGATTTTTGTGCTCTGGAGATGAAATTTTTTTTTTGACCCAAATGTAAAAACGGACCTCAGAATGGGATTCGGGGTTAAATTTCATGCTTAAAAATGGTGCTTCTTCTAGTTTTCAAAAATTGAGCACTTTTAGTATCCTGGGAAGGAAATCCCTGATGCCGGGGTCACGGATTTTTGTGCTCCGGAGATGAAATATTTTTTTTGACCCAAATCTAAAAACGGACCTCAGAATGGGATTCGGGGTTAAATTTCATGCTTAAAAATGGTGCTTCTTCTAGTTTTCAAAAATTGAGCCGTTTTAGTATCTGGGGAAGGAAATTCCTGATGCCGTGGTCAAGGATTTTTGTGCTCCTGAGATGAAATTTTTTTTTTGACCCAAATGTAAAAACGGACCTCAGAATGGGATTCGGGGTTAAATTTCATGCTTAAAAATGGTGCTTCTTCTAGTTTTCAGAAATTGAGCTGTTTTGGTATACAGGGAAGGAAATTCCTGATGCCGGGGTCATAGATTTTTCTACTCCAAAGATGAAAATTTTTTTTTGACCAAAATGTTAAAAGGGAGCTCAGACTGGGATTCCGGGTTAAATTTTCATGCTTAAAAAGTGGTGCTCTTCTAGTTTTCAAAAAAATTGAGCTGTTTTAGTATCCGGGAAGGGACAATCCCTGGATCCGGGGTCACGGATATTGCTCCGGAGGTGACAATTTATTTTGCACCCAAATGGAAAAACGGACATCAGAATAGAAGGGGATTCAAGGTTAACTTTCATGCTGTAACATGGTGTTTATTGTAGTTTTTCAAAAATTGATCCATTTTAGTGTCCAGGCAAGGAAAATATGATGCCGGCGTGTAGGAATTTTTGTGCCCTCCAGAGTGTGAAATTCTTTTTGACCCAAATGTAAAAACGGACCTCAGAATGGGATTCGGGGTTAAATTCATGCTTAAAAATGGTGCTTTTTCTAGTTTTCAAAAATTGAGCCGTTTTGGTATCCAGGGAAGGAAATCCCTGATGCCAGGTTCACGGATTTTTGTGCTCCGGAGATGAAATATTTTTTTTGACCCAAATGTAAAAACGGACCTGAGAATGGGATTCGGGGTTAAATTTCATGCTTAAAAATGGTGCTTCTTCTAGTTTTCAAAAATTGAGCCGTTTTAGTGTCTGGGGAAGGAAATTCCTGATGCCGGGGTCAAGATTTTTGTGCTCCGGAGATGAAATTTTTTTTTTGACCCAAATCTAAAAACGGACCTCAGAATGGGATTCCGGGTTAAATTTCGTGCTTAAAAATGGTGCTTCTTCTAGTTTTCAAAAATTGAGCTGTTTTAGTATCCGGGGAAGGAAATCCCTGATTCCGGGGTCACGGATATTTGTGCTCCGGAGGTGCAATTTATTTTGACCCAAACGTAAAAATGGACCTCAGAAGGGGATTCAAGGTTAAATTTCATGCTTTAAAATTGTGTTTATTGTAGTTTTCAAAATTGATCCATTTTAGTGTCCAGGCAAGGAAAATCCTGATGCCGGCGTGACGGATTTTTGTGCTCCAGAGGTGAAATTTTTTTTGACCAAAATGTAAAAACGGACCTCAGAAGGGCATTCGAGGTTAAATTTTGTGCTTTAAAATGGTGCTTTTTCTAGTTTTCAAAATTTAGCCGTTTTGGTATCCAGGGAAGGAAATCCCTGATGCCGGGTTCACGAATTTTTGTGCTCCGGAGGTGCAATTTATTTTGACCCAAATGTAAAAACGGACCTGAGAAGGGGATTCAAGGTTAAATTTCATGCTTTAAAATTGTGTTTATTGTAGTTTTCAAAATTGATCCGTTTTAGTGTCCAGGCAAGGGAAAACCTGATGCGGCGTGACGGATTTTGTGCTCCAGAGGGTGAAAGTTTTTTGAACCCAAATTGTAAAAACGGACCTCAGCAATGGGGATTAGGGCGTTTTTTTTTTTTTTTTTTTTAATTTTTCTTTTTTTTTTTTTTTTTTAAAATTTCATGCTTAAAAATGGTGCTTTTTCTAGTTTTCAAAAATTGAGCCGTTTTAGTATCTGGGGAAGGAAATCCCAGATGCCAGGGTCACGGATTTTTCTGCTCCGGAGATGAAATATTTTTTTTTTACCCAAATCTAAAAACGGACCTCAGAATGGGATTCAAGGTTAAATTTCATGCTTTAAAATTGTGCTTATTGTAGTTTTCAAAAATTGAGCCATTTAAGTATCCGGGGAAGGAAATCCCTGATGCCGGGGTCACGGATTTTTGTGCTCCGGAGATGAAATATTTTTTTTGACCCAAATGTAAAAACGGACCTCAGAATGGGATTCGGGGTTAAATTTCATGCTTAAAAATGGTGCTTCTTCTAGTTTTCAAAAATTGAGCCGTTTTAGTATCTGGGGAAGGAAATTCCTGATGCCGTGGTCAAGGATTTTTGTGCTCCTGAGATGAAATTTTTTTTTTGACCCAAATGTAAAAACGGACCTCAGAATGGGATTCGGGGTTAAATTTCATGCTTAAAAATGGTGCTTCTTCTAGTTTTCAAAATTTGAGCCGTTTTAGTGTCTGGGGAAGGAAATTCCTGATGCCGGGGTCACAGATTTTTTTGCTCCGGAGATGAAATTTTTTTTTTGACCCAAATGTAAAAACGGACCTCAGAATGGGATTCCGGGTTAAATTTCATGCTTAAAAATGGTGCTTCTTCTAGTTTTCAAAAATTGAGCTGTTTTAGTATCCGGGGAAGGAAAATCCTGATGCCGGCGTGACGGATTTTTGTGCTCCAGAGGTGAAATTTTTTTTGACCCAAATGTAAAAACGGACCTCAGAAGGGCATTCGAGGTTAAATTTCATGCTTTCAAATTGTGCTTATTCTAGTTTTCAAAAACTGATCCATTTTAGTGTCCAGGGAAGGAAATCCCTGATGCCGGGGTCATGGATTTTTATGCTCCGGAGATGAAATATTTTTTTTGACCCAAATGTAAAAACGGACCTGAGAATGGGATTCGGGGTTAAATTTCATGCTTAAAAATGGTGCTTTTTCTAGTTTTCAAAAATTGAGCTGTTTTGGTTTCAGGGGAAGGAAATTCCTGATGCCGGGGTCACAGATTTTTGTGCTCTGGAGATGAAAATTTTTTTTGACCAAATGTAAAAAAACGGACCTCAGAAGGGGATTCGGGGTTTAAATTCATGCTAAAAATGGTGCTTCTT
>NW_024100506.1:0-28733 GCF_016545835.1 Crotalus tigris
ATAGCTTTACCCCTTCTTCATCCATCCAGCCTTTTTCATTCACATGTACAAAACAACCAACAGGGAACTTGAGTTTCGGCATTGTTTTTCTTTTAAAAATAATCATTGGTCTCAGTTTGGCACCATCAGCTGTGCATCCTAGTACCACTGTAAAACTGGACTTCTCGTGTCCTGTTGTTTTAATTAAAATTGTTTTTTCACCTTTTTGATGGACAGTTTTATTTCCAACCATATCAAAATTCATTGGAGTTTCATCCATATTTCCAATACTAGTTAACGCATAGCCATGTTTAATGCGCTGTTGTATTACGTATCGATGGAAACTAATTACTTTGCTATCAAGATCTGCAGGTAATTTGTGTGCCATTTTTGTCTTTTGCCTCAGTACCATATTATGCCTTTTCAAGAATCTAGTACACCAAGATACAGTGGCCTTAAATCTGTTGCTGTGATCTGGGTTAGATTTTGCCCACTGAAGTGCAGACAAACATATTTTATTTCGTGTCACTACATAACCATTTTGGCGATGCTCATTCACCATGTCTGCTACATGTTTTTCAAGTTCTGGCCAATGTGGGGTGCCTCTTCTTAATGCACACTTACCCCTTGCCAGACTCTTTAACGCTTTTTCATTTGCTTTCCAGTCCCGAACCATCTTTTCTGTTACTCCATATTGTCTTGCAGCAGCGCAGTTATTATGTTCCATGGCAAAGTTTACAACTTTAAGTTTGAAACTGGCTTCATATTTCCTTCTTCTTGCTGGTGGAGCCATGATCGCATCTTGACTGTTGGACATTTGTATACAGTACTGTATGTACTGGTGTTCTACTGTATGAACTGGTACAGATACTGGTGCTGTACTGTACCGGTACGTACCCAGTATACAACAACCAGCCAATCATGGCAAGCGATATACCTTATCACTGGCAAGCGATGTACCTTACCGGTGATTGGCTTGTTGTTGTATACAAAGCCTGGTTGGATTGGGTGGGTCAGCTCTCCCTGCCTGCCCAGCCCTCCCTGTCATCTTATATGCCCTAGGGAAAAAAATGGACAAGCTAATACACCCTTTCGCTGAAGAAGGGGAGAGGGAGGGAGGAAAGGGAGCGAAGTTTTCTGAGTTCTCATTGGCCACCTGTAAGCCCAAATGAGTACAGTATTCTCTCCTCCGCAGGCACCCTTTTATGCCAGTGCTGAGTGTGTGCGTGCGCGTGGCATGCATGCGACTCCCCCGGGGCTGCGCACCGGGATCTCCGGAGACTGGATCTCCTCCTCTTGGTATTCCATCCCATGAATTCTAGCCGGTTTCAGGCTAGTGTTTACTGCCTCCTTTCCCTCCTCCCTCTCCCTCCAATCCTTCCCTCCCACCCTGATTTCCAGCTCAGAAAGCAGCGAGGAGAAGCGTGCGCACACCCACACACATGCACACACGCCTCCTTTCTCCCTCCAATCCTTCCTTCCCACCCCGATTTCCAGCTCAGAAAATGCAATCCTTCCCAGCTCAGAAAGCAGCGAGGAGAAGCGTGCGCACACACACACATGCACACACGCCTCCTTCCTCCCTCCAATCCTTCCTTCCCACCCGATTTCCAGCTCGGAAAATGCAATCCTTCCCAGCTCAGAAAGCAGCGAGGAGAAGCGTGAGCACACACAAACATGCACACACGCCTCCTTCCTCCCTCCAATCCTTCCTTCCCACCCGATTTCCAGCTCGGAAAATGCAATCCTTCCCAGCTCAGAAAGCAGCGAGGAGAAGCGTGCGCACACACACACATGCACACACACCTCCTTTCTCCCTCCAATCCTTCCTTCCCACCCCGATTTCCAGCTCGGAAAATGCAATCCTTCCCAGCTCAGAAAGCAGCGAGGAGAAGCGTGCGCACACACACACATGCACACACGCCTCCTTTCTCCCTCCAATCCTTCCTTCCCACCCGATTTCCAGCTCGGAAAATGCAATCCTTCCCAGCTCAGAAAGCAGCGAGGAGAAGCGTGCGCGCACACACACACACACACAGACACACGCATGCAGACACGCCTCCTTTCTCCCTCCAATCCTTCCTTCCCACCCCGATTTCCAGCTCGGAAAATGCAATCCTTCCCAGCTCAGAAAGCAGCGAGGAGAAGCGTGCGCACACACACACAACACACACACACACACACATGCACACACGCCTCCTTTCTCCCTCCAATCCTTCCTTCCCACCCGATTTCCAGCTCGGAAAATGCAATCCTTCCCAGCTCAGAAAGCAGTGAGGAGAAGCGTGCGCACACACACACATGCACACACGCCTCCTTTCTCCCTCCAATCCTTCCTTCCCACCCGATTTCCAGCTCGGAAAATGCAATCCTTCCCAGCTCAGAAAGCAGCGAGGAGAAGCGTGCGCACACACACACACACACACACACACAACACACACATGCACACACGCCTCCTTTCTCCCTCCAATCCTTCCTTCCCCCCGATTTCCAGCTCGGAAAATGCAATCCTTCCCAGCTCAGAAAATAGCGAGGAGAAGCGTGCGCACACACACACACACACACACACACACACACACACACATGCACACACGCCTCCTTTCTCCCTCCAATCCTTCCTTCCCACCCCGATTTCCAGCTCGGAAAATGCAATCCTTCCCAGCTCAGAAAGCAGCGAGGAGAAGCGTGCGCACACACACACAACACACACACACACAACACACGGGGACGGATTGCTGAAACAAACAGCTTAGAGTTTAATTGCTCTCCCCACTGCCACTCTACCAATCAAGGACTCTTTTTGAGTGAGGGGGGGAGAGAAAACTTGATGAGTAATATACCAAACCACATGTGTAAAGGAATAAAATAGAATACCCGTATTTTCCGGCGTATAAGACGACTCGGCGTATAAGACGACCCCCAACTTTTAAGAAGGTTTTTGTGGCCTAGAAAGTCGTCTTATACGCCGGAAAATACGGTAATTCTTACTTCATCTCAGTAGATTTCCAGAGATTAATCCTCTATCAGCACAAAGAGATTTGTGTCTGGTCAAAACATGTTTACTTAGCATGCTCTGAATAATATAGATGGGTCCTTTTAGAGTTGGAGCTGACATGAATGCTTATCTTGAAGACTTAAAACCCTACTTCAGTCCTCTGAAGTCACCAGAGCATCACATTGCCTTCATCCTCCGTTGATTTGCTGTAGAAAGAAGGTCTCTTTATGTGGCCAAAGAGTTGGCTTTTAGCATTCCTTTGGTTCTTGCCA
The DNA here is from genome assembly GCF_016545835.1 of Crotalus tigris. Classification (NCBI taxonomy): domain Eukaryota; kingdom Metazoa; phylum Chordata; class Lepidosauria; order Squamata; family Viperidae; genus Crotalus; species Crotalus tigris. Next base: position 3,247 of record NW_024100506.1, read on the forward strand.
GCAGCCGTTCAGATGGACCTGAGGCCAAACTGTTTCTGGAGAAGACCTTTCCAGCTACAAAAAGACTTTTACAGACCTGGAGATCTCATTATCGGTGGAAACCTGCCTCTCTCCATTACTATAGTCCTACAGCTTCCTTTACACGAGCCTCCTGGGAATTGGGATGCCTATTCTCTGTAAGTGTTTCCTTGATTGTCTTTTTTCTCAGGGCAACGTGGAAAGGGAAGTCTTGAAGATGGGGCAGACTTAAATCCCACCCAGCCTCTGTTGATGTAAAGCCTTCTTAATTAGATCATTTTGATTGTCTTTGATGAATCAATCTCACTGTAATTCCCTTCTCAAGCCCTCTGTCTCTTTAGTGATGAAGAAAAACTTGCCACTCTGAATACGGGAGTCAGCCTTTTCTTCATGTTCCTGAAGACAAAATACACATTTCAGAGGAGACAATTTGGGCTGAACTTGGGGAGAAATAATGCTAGGGTCCTCTACCTTATAGCTGGACTAAATTCATCTTCGCATCTCATTACTCTAATGGCTTCTAATATCATGCTTTGTGGCTTCGTTTCATTCCACATAGAGAAGGTCTTTCTTTTGTACCAAGTCTGGCTTCCCACTACTCTCCTATCAATCCTGGATACTTCTACATGAATGGAGCTAATTTCTTTCAGAATTTCCAGGCCAGGTCAGTGATCTCATTCACTGCTCTAAAGAGAAACAGTTCCATATTTCAAGACCCTAAAGCAGGGGTTCTCAACCTTGGCAACTTTAAAACTTGTGGACTTCAACTCCCAGCAAAGCTGGCTGAGGAATTCTGGGAGTTGAAGTCCACAAGTCTTAAAGTTGCCAAGGTTGAGAACCCCTGCCCTAAAGGGACACTTTCCAACTGAGGTCATTCAGCTGTATCAGCTTAATCATTTCTAGCCAGCAAAAGTCAACCTGGTCAATTTAATTCAGTATAATCAAATTCACTGGATTTATAAAGCTGACAAATTCAGAAGGACTCTGATAAAATATTAGATGAAGGGTGCCAGACTGGGAAAAATTGTTTGAGAATGTAGGGCAGAAGTTGGCAGCCTATAAAGATTACCATGACTGGGTATAATAAAGAGCATAGTTTTATCAAGATAACACACCATTTTCCTTAACTGGATTGAAAGGTTCATCTTGAAAAAATATCAATTCTGACTTGAACTTTCATGTTGTCAATTGTAACTTGCACATCAACTCACAAAAATGGGCTGCTGAGAAAGGGAGAAGACTTTGTCATACACTGTTGGCAATAGTAACAAGATCAACTGATTGACAGCAACTCTACTTTTACATATACGTTGTCAGAATCCAATTATATTTCATCTTTAATTATCAAATATAGAAACTCCCAATTCTGCCTTCTCTGGATTCTGCCATAAGAGGGAGAGAAGGGGGAGAACAAAGGGGCTTTATGGCCCTCACTTCCTTCAGTATACTTCTAAGGAGCTGAATGCTGAATGTGTGTTTATTGCAACCTCAAAGAGTTAGCACCAAAGAACCTTACCATAACAAAGAAGGTTATTTGCCTTTCATGTAGTTTATCTGACGTCTCCATCCAGACGGAAGAAAGAAAAAAGGGGGTGGAATTGTGATACCTGAAACTGTCACTGGAAGGGGGGTTGATTGGGTGGGACTACTGGGGAACCCCTTAAAACCTTGAATGGGAGAGCTTGGACCCCAAGTCCTGTCTATAACGCCTGCAACCACTTCTTCTTAATAAAGGATTCCTGTTGGAAGAATTATTCCAAGAGTTCTGTCTTCTTAAGATGCAAAGTGGGGTGGGTCCTTACATTAGACAGGACTTGCAAAATTAATCCACCTGGAAGGTAGACCCTTGCCGGGGGATTTTGCAAAAATTTACCATGTCAGACAACGAAGCAAGAGAGGGAGAAAACTCCCTGGAACGAGAGCCGCTGACCCAGTTGGAACCTTGCCAGATGTTGGGATCCGAGAGGTCAGATTCCTCAGGAGAAGAAGTGGTGGAGACACAGGACCACAAGCCTCGCTGGTCGATGAACGTTGGAAAGAAAAGTGAGTGGAGAAAGGAATCAAGAAAGGTGACCCTGAGACGGGGGACCAAGCAACCAGAATGGAAGCATGAGATGGAGAAATCCCTGCACGCAAGTGAAGAGGGAGAAAGCTGGGCACCATACTCAGACTGGATCCTAGAGAAAGCTATTGACCTGATGAAGAGAACTCTCAGCTCCCTAGGAGAGGAGAATCCTGAGCCCTACGGCCGCCCCAGCTCCTGGAGCCGCAAAGGAAGAAACACCGAGGGGGACTTGGAACCTGCAACCCCGGGGACAGCTACTGATCCAGTAGCCCCCACCCCCTACCACACCACAGATGGCAACCTGGACGGAAGACATTACCACCAACAACGGAGGCACCGATCCATTCCAAGACGTCCACCGTTGGAGGTGAAATTCAAAGGGGAGCCAACACGCTTGGGGTTTTTCCTAACCCAAGTCCTCAGCTACATGGAGGAATATGGGCAGGATATTCCCAGCGACAAAGCCCGCATCCAGATCGTGCAATCTGCCCTGGATGGACAAGCTGCGGATTGGGTAGTGAACTTGCATGACTCCAATGCCCCAGAACTCAGTAACTTCAACCGTTTCATGTCCTCTTTGAGAAGACGATTTGAAGACCCCCTGGCTGATCGCAAAGCCCTACAGAATACAACGATGAGCAGAGGGCAAACGCCCAGTGGCTGAGTTACACAAGAATTCCGGGCCATTGGCCATCAAACTGAATTGGCCAGAAAGACATCCTCCTTGGCCTTTCAAAGACGGACTAAACTGTGATCTATATATGCTTGGCCCTTCCCCGAGGGGACCCACATCGACTTGAGGAATGGTACGTCTTGGCAGAGAAGCAGAGATCGCATATGTGAGAGGCACCGCCGAGGAAACATGGAGCCGCCTCCCGCCTGAGCTGACACACCAACCGGTGAAATCATCGATACAGCCAAGAAGCAAATGGGGTGTTTCAAGTGCGGAAGAGAAGGGCATCAAGCTGTAGAATGCCGCTCAAAGGCCCCCCAGCACAACCCAGACAGATCCCCAATCAACAAAACCGGAAAGTATTCAGCTAAGCCAACAGAAACAGCCATGAAAATGATGGAAATTGCAGAAAACCCCACCTCTGCTCACCAAGGGGAAAGAACTCCAGCCTACACCACCGGGACGGTGGATGCCTCAGATGACAGCTCGGAAGGCGAACCCCTGGTAAGTGGACGCATCACACCCATCTTCAAAACAGTGACTAGATTAATCCCCCCCCATGCCCGAAGCTGTGAAGGTGAAAGCCTTAATAGACTCTGGCTGCACCCGCTGCCTCATAGCCCACCACTAGTGGGGAATCTGGGCATCCCATCCAGGAGGCTGGAATAACCAATCACATTTGGCCAGTTAGATGGATCCATAGCAGTGGGGGTGCCAGCTACCCTAGCCACTCTACCATACACCTCTCCCTGGGCGAACATGAAGAGGACATAACGTTTGTGGTGACCCCAGGTATGGAAAGCCCAAAGATTCTAGGGATGGAATGGTTGAAAAAATGGAACCCCTGGGTAAATTGGAGGACGACAGAAATCAAATTCCCGAAGGGGGGCCCTATGGACTTAAAACCCCAAGGGAGGCTACCAGAATCAAGAATAGAAAAAGCATCCATAGGAGAGGAAAAAAAGATTAACAGAAATACCAGAGGAATATAGAGACCTTGCTGAAGTCTTCAGTGAGAAGAGGGCGAATGAGCTTCCCCCCCCCCACCGACCCACAGACTGCACCATTGAATTCAAGCCTGGGGCAAAACTCCCGAAGCCCAGATTATACTCCATGAGCCCAAAGGAGAAGGAGGGAATGGAAAGATTTATTTAAAAAAACCTAGAGAGAGGTTTCATTGAGCCAACCAAGCCTAAAGTGGCTGCCCCGGTCCTTTTTAGAGAGAAGAAGGATGGCTCTTTACGTTTATGCGTGGATTATAGGGCCCTGAATACAATCAGTGAAAGCAACCTATACACTCTGCCCCTCATGAAAGACATGCTGTCACACCTATCGAAAGGGAAATTTTTTTCTAAACTAGACCTAAGGGAAGCTTACTATCGCGTGAGAATTAAGGAAGGGGACGAATGGAAGACTGCATTTAACTGCCCCATGGGGTGCTATCAATTCAAAGTCTTGCCATTTGGATTACAAGGGGGCCCTGCAATCTTTATGCAATTAATCAATGATGTTCTAAGGGAGCACCTGTTTAAGGGGGTCCTTGTTTACTTGGACGACATTCTTATCTTTACTGAAACAAAAGAGGAACACGTCAACCTTGTCAGGGCGGTTTTAAAGAAGCTGCGAGCCGCTCACCTATATGCCAAACTCTCAAAATGCGAATTCCACCAGGAAAGGATAGACTACCTAGGCTATCGCATATCCCCACAGGGCATTGAAATGGACCCAGAGAAGGTCAAAGCAGTATTAGATTGGGCGCCACCCCGCACAAGAAAGCAACTACAAAGTTTCCTGGGCTTTGCAAACTTTTACCACCAATTCATCCCCTCATTTGCCCAGATAGCCTTGCCCCTCACTAACTTACTAAAAACGAAGGGAGCATCCTCAGTAAAACCTAGCCAGCCACTAACATGGACAATGGAGTGCCAAGCAGCGTTTGAGAGACTAAAGAGACTTTTTTCTGCCGAACCAATACTAAGGCACCCAGACATGGACAAGCCCTTCGTAATACAGACAGATGCAAGTGATGTGGCAGTGGGGGCTGTGCTATTACAAGAAAATGATGATGCAGTATTGCAACCCTGTGCATATACATCCAAGAAACTCATGGAAACAGAACAGCACTGGCCCGTATGGGAGAAGGAGGCTTATGGTATATGTTGGGCATTATTCACGTGGCGACAGTTCCTGGAAGGCAACAAAATCCCCTTCCAGGTGTGGACTGATCACAAAAACTTAGAAGCCCTGAAAACTTCCAGGAAACTCAATCCCAAACAAGCCCGCTGGTCCCAGCATTTTCACCAGTTCCAATTTAAGCTCAAACATTTACCAGGAAGAAAGAACTTCCTGGCAGATGCACTATCTCGCATGCCCCAATATAACAGCGCACGAACCACAGACTCTAGGCCAATAATGGCAGAGTCACAACTGGCAGCACCAGTAACCACAAGAACCCAAGCCAAAATAAAACCACAACTGGACAGCCAAACTGGAATTGAATTCAGAAAAAGTTTGGAAACAGATGAATGATTCCAGAAAAACAAAAATGTGTGCACAATGAGAGATGGGTTGCCTTGGGTAGGGGAAAAGTTATATATACCAACAACTCAAAGAGTACTTTCATGCACCTTTGCCATGACACAAAATCAGCAGGGCATTTTGGATTTGTAAAAACTTTACATTTAATTAAACGGCAATTTTGGTGGCCATCCATGAAAAAGGACATTGAAAGTTATATAGCCAGTTGTCCAAAATGTGCCACGGCAAAGAGGTTGCAAGGGAAATTGCCAGGACTATTGCAAACAGTGGCAAGTCCCTCAGCCCCCTGGAGAGAAATAGCCATGGATTTTATAGTGGAATTGCCAGAAAGCAATGGGAATACTGTGGTCTGGACGGTCACGGACTTGTTTTCCAAACAGGTGCACTTTATCCCTTGCCAAAAGATTCCCACTGCAAAAGCCTTAGCAAAACTTTTCATCCAACACATTTACAGATTGCATGGGGCACCCCAACGCATCATCTCTGACAGGGGGGTGCAATTTACGTCTGCATTTTGGAAGGAATTTTTATCCCTCTTAGGAACCACTCAGGGACTGACATCTAGCCACCACCCTCAAGGAAATGGGGGGGCTGAAAAAATGAACTCCGTACTTAAGCAATATTTAAGATGTTTTCTTAGTTTCCAGCAGACCGAGTGGGCGGACTTACTCCCTTTTGCAGAAGTTGCCTACAATAATGCAGTCCACTCCAGCACAGGTTACACTCCTTTTCAAATAGCCACCGGTCAAAGTTTCAACCCCATGCCAGAATTAACCCCAAACGAACCAACGATCCCTTTGCTGAAAGAATGGATGGAGAAACTACAAAACACCTGGCCAATAGTCAGAAAAGCACTAGATGAAGCTAGGCAGGCATACAAAACACAAGCCGATAAAAAAAGGGTTGAGCCTACACCATTCATTATAGGAGAAATGGTGTACTTATCTACAAAATACCTAAAGTCCCTACAGCCCTGTAAAAAACTTGGACCAAAATATATAGGACCTTTTCCAATTAAAAGAATCATAAATCCAGTAACAGTAGAATTAGAATTACCCAAAAATCTCAGGCAAATACACCCAATTTTTCATTGCAGCTTGCTGAAAAGAGAGCATCAGTCACCTCTACGACCAAAAATCCCCCCCCACCACCTCCAGTCATGGTAGAGGGTGAACAACACTTCGAAATAAAAGAAATCCTTGATTCTAGGAGATATCATGGAGCAAATCAGTATCTAGTTGCCTGGAAACACCTCCCTCCCTCACAAAACGAGTGGGTCCATAAAGGTCATGTCAGAGCCCCGAAGCTATTGAAGAAGTTTCACACAGAGTATCCTAACAAGCCTGACTAAGTTTTATACCTGTTTTGTTTTCTTTCAGGTGGATCTCTCTTATTTTTAAGAGGGGCCGGATGTCAGAATCCAATTATATTTCATCTTTAATTATCAAACATAGAAAACCCCAATTCTGCCTTCTCTGGATTCTGCCATAAGAGGGAGAGAAGGGGGAGAACAAAGGGGCTTTATGGCCCTCACTTCCTTCAGTATACTTCTAAGGAATGCTGAATGTGTGTTTATTGCAACCTCAAAGAGTTAGCACCAAAGAACCTTACCATAACAAAGAAGGTTATTTGCCTTTCATGTAGTTTATCTGAAGTCTCCATCCAGACGGAAGAAAGGAAAAAAGGGGGTGGAATTGTGATACCTGAAACTATCACTGGAAGGGGGGTTGATTGGGTGGGACTACTGGGGAACCCCTTAAAACCTTGAATGGGAGAGCTTGGACCCCAAGTCCTGTCTAGCACGCCTGCAACCACTTCTTCTTAATAAAGGATTCCTGTTGGAAGAATTATTCCAAGAGTTCTGTCTTCTTAAGATGCAAAGTGGGGTGGGTCCTTACACACGTCCAGCAATAACAACAAAAAAGAGAAAAGAGTTTGGTGTATAAAAAGGGGGGGAGTGACCCAACTATCAAATAAATTTAACATTGAACATATAGAATCCACCCCGGCTGGATGCTGGGGGAAAAAAAAGAGAAAATGGTAAATCCTTCTCCCCTTTACATAGTGGCTTCCAAAATAGTTATAAGCTTTCCCATCCCAATTTAACAAAAATATTACCGTATATTCCGGCGTATAAGACAACTTTTGAGAACGTTGAAACAGCCTCCGAACTCGGGGGTCGTCTTATACGCCGAGTCGTCTTATACGCCGGAAATAAGGTAGTTTCTGGCATATAAGACGACTTTCTAGGCATGCGACTCAGCGTTGATCATCTTGCGACCCGGCATCGAACTTGGGGGTCATCTTATACGCCGGGTCGCCCTATATGCCTGAATGTACAGTATGTTAAATGAAGAGAAGGAACAGGGGTGACATGATAGCAGTGTTCCAGTATCTCAGGGGTTGCCACAAAGAAGAGGGAGTCAAGCTATTCTCCAAAGCACCCAAAAGCAGGACAAGATGCAACAGATGGAAACTAACCAAAGAGAGAAGCAACTGGAACTAAGGAGAAATTTCCTGACAGTTAGAACAATTAGAAGTTAGAAGTTAGAACACACCTGCCTCCAGAAGTTGTGAATGCTCCAACACTGGAAGTTTTTAGGAATAGATTGCACAACCATTTGTCTGAAATGGTATAGGGTTTCCTGCCTGAGCAGAGGGTTGGACTAGATGACCTTCAAGGTCCCTTCCAACTTTTCTGTTCTGTTCTGTTCTGCTCTGTTCTATGAGAGGATTTCTATCTAATAATCAAATGGACTCAACAATCTTCAAATCTCTCTGTTAGCCATCTGTTATTGCATTTAACATGTAGAAAATCCACAGATGGCTTCCAGTCTCTTATAAATCTGCCTAATCCATTGTCTCTGATCAAAGCAGTTACTTTCACCGTCTCTGCTAATACCATCAATTTTAAAATCCATTCTTCAATGGTCATCACATCTTTTTCTTTCTTTCTAGTCCTTAGCAAATACAATCCTCACAGCTGTCACCATGTGAAGGAATAGCACCCCAAATTGTTCCTCAGCTGGCTTGTCCATTATACCTAAGAGAAAAGGTTCAGGTTTCATTAATATTTGTATCTTAAATTTTTTCTGAACTCTCATTATTATGTTTATCCAATTAAGTTTTCACATATTTGCAAGATCACTACATAAGATAAAATTAACCTGTATTTTGGTTACATTTCCAGTACTTATTAGAACTCCCTTTATACATTTTTGTTAGTCAGTCTGGGGTCAAATACCAATGGTACATCATTTTATTTATCAAAAAAATATTTCAAAGCAGCTCTGTTTTCGGACAGCAGTAAAATAACTTTGATCTGTTTTAGAATTAACTCCTAGAACCCTGATAATGCTTTCTTAACCAAACATCCTCCTCCTGCTCCTGTCTCTTTGTCCGCTAACGCTTGCAACAAAGACCTGTTCCCAAGAACTACCAACACATCCTGGCCTTGGCATTTGCCATCCAGGAGATCAACAAAGACCCCCGGCTTCTCGCCAACATCACCCTGGGCTTCCGCATCTACGAAGAGAACCAGTATGCAAGCATGGCCCAAGATGTCAGCCTGTCTCTACTCTCCAGCCAGGGAAAAGTGATCTCGAACTACAAGTGTGACACACAGGACCACCTTCTCTCTGTCCTTGGAGGTCTCAACCCCAGAATCTCATACCAGATGGCAACCATATTTGATAATTTCAAGATTTCTCAGGTACGTGGTCACATAATGATTAGGGGACTGGAGGCTAAAACATATAAGGAATGGTTGCTAGAATTGGGTATGTCTAGTTTAACGAAGAGACGGACAAGGGGGGAACATGATAGCAGTATTCCAATATCTCAGGGGCTGCCATAAAGAAGAGGGAGTTAAGCTATTTTCCAAAGCGCCTGAAGGCAAGACAAGAAGCAACGGGTGGAAACTAATCAAGGAGAGAAGCAACCTAGAACTAAGGAGAAACTTCCTGACAGTAGAACAATTAACCAGTGGAACAACCTGCCTCCAGAAGCAGTAAATGCTCCAACACTGGAAGTTTTTAAGAAGAGACTGGACAGCCATTTGTCCGAAATGGTGTAGGGTTTCCTGCCTGAGCAGGGGGTTGGACTAGATGACCTCCAAGGTCCCTTCCAACTTTACTACTATTATTACTGTTATTATTATAACACGAAGAAAGGGACCATGTTGTAAGTTCTGCCTTGTGTGGTTACTGCCAACAACTTGCAGAGCCAATTCTATGACTGGTAGAAAGCATCTCATGAAGATACAAGGTTGTGGGGATTGGGGTCTAGAACAGGATATCTTGCTAGTCTAGATGGTCTAAAGGAGTGGTGGCAAACCTTTTAGAGACCGAGTGCCCAAACTGCAAGCCAAAACCCACTTCTTTATCGCAAAGTGCCAGGGCCACATCAGCACTGTGGTGCCTCGGTGGGGGGGGGGCAGGGAGGCACCTCTGAGTGCCGCCTCTGGCACACAAAAAACGGGAGTGCAAAAATGGGCCATGCAAAAACAGCCGTGCCATGGAGTGCAGATACAAGGCGCTGCACCATGCAAGAACGGGGCAGGGCTAGTATCACACAGGCACTAGCCCCGCCCCATTTGCAGCACATCGTGCTCACGGCCCCATGCACGCATGCACGCATGTAAAATGCTTCCCCCTCCCTTTTCTTCCAGTCCACCAATCAACAATGGTTGGTGACCTCTGTTCTACCACCTCTACTTGAGCTTGCTAGTCAACTACTTCATCTCCTTTGTGCTGGGCGGGGCTCCTGCTCTGGGTGGCAGTGCTGGCCTAATGCATCTGCTGCTGGCAGCGGTGGTGCGTGTGCCAACAGAGAGGGCTCTGAGTGCCGCCTCTGGCACGCGTGCCATACGTTTGCCACCACTGGTCTAAGGTTAGTAACAAAAAACAGAGTTACACTTTCCCTTGCTTAACCTCTTCCTTTTTCTCTCTCTCTACCTCCCTTCAGTTAGATTATTGCTTCTCTGACCCTCTTTTGGGTGATAAGAGCCGGTTCCCCACCTTCTATCAGATAGATCCTCAATATCCCCTACAGAATGCAGCCATTGTCCAGCTTCTTCTCTATTTCCAATGGAACTGGATTGGGATTGTGGTTCCGATCTCAGAGGACGTTGAAAATTTTATCCAAATGTTGACCACCACCCTTGCCCGGAATAACATTTGCATACATTTTGTGGAACACATCTTGTCCCGAATCTCAATATTCAATGAATTACAAGGAGGTCAAATAGATGTGATTTGGACCATTTTGAATAGCAATGCCCAGGTTGTGATTGTCTCAGGGGATGCAAATACACTGCAAAGTCTAATAATGTCCCTCTACTTGTATGAAGAAGAGAACCATACTTCTTTTGGAAAAGTCTGGATCCTGGCCACCCAATGGGAATTTTCAGCTACTGGCTATCACTACGACTGGGTGAAATTAAAATCCCTCCATGGTGCTTTGTCTTTCACGGTCCACACAAACCCAGTGCCAGGATTCAAGAATTATCTCTGGGCTCTGAATCCACATGAACCCCATGGAGATGTCTTTCTCCCCAAATGGTGGGAAGTTGTTTTTGACTGTGAGGTTTTGAAGGCAGGTTTGGCCTCCCCTGATGGCCGAAGGGTTTGCACAGGGCAGGAGAACCTGGACACCCTCCCGGCCTCCGTCTTTGATGGAAAGATGACCGGTTTCAGTTACAGCATCTACAATGCAGCCTATTCTGTGGCACACGCATTACACGCTGCGTATACTTTGGAATCCCAACGGGCATTGAAGGACAGAAAGAGCCCACACCTTCGTCTCCTTGTGAAGCCCTGGCAGGTAACTTTTCAGATCTTCTTAAACAGCTTTAAGATTCAATAACTTTTGCCTGTGATCTCAGTTACCTTTTCTTTTCCCCAATTGCTACTTTTCTCCTTTATTTAAATCTCATACAAATTTTGAATTTTTTTTTATTCCATTTCTATTTTAGCATTCATAGCTGGAAAAAGAAAAATTACGACAGTTTTCCCTTAATAATTCCCGTTGCACTAGGCCTGATTGAATTTTCCATTGAAATTCCCATTGCTGTATTTTGATAGCTCAATCCACATTCCATTCTTTTCTCTTTCTTTCTTTCTTTCTTTCTTTCTTTCTTTCTTTCTTTCTTTCTTTCTTTCTTTCCTTCTTTGTTTCTTTCTTTCTTTCTTTCTCTTTCTTTCTTTCTTTCTTTCATCTATGGCCACCTATCTCAGTCAATAACTCTGGGTGGCATACAATTCAAAAAATGCATTGCAATTAAAAATACAAAAAAACATTATAAAACATGCAAAACACAAAAAACATCCAGATTAAATAGACATGGCAGTAAGATATTTGGCCAGTTAGCAATACAGTCAGAGAATGGGGTGCTTAACATATTCAGCACTCCAGGCACAGGAACATAGGATGCTATGAAAGGATAACAGGGATTTCTAATTGCTGAAGGGAGGGTATTCTATAGAGCAGGGGCCACTGAGAAAAAAAAACATGTCTTCTGGTCATTACCAGCCAATATCCTTTGGCTTTTATCTCTGGGATTGTTGTTGTTGTTGTTGTTGTTAATTGTGAAGTCGTGTCTGACCCATTGCGACCCCATGGACAACGTTCCTCCAGGTCTTCCTGTTCTCCACCAACTTCTGGAGTCCATTTAAGTTCACACCTACTGCTTCAGTGACTCCATCCAGCCACCTCATTCTCTGTCGTCCCCTTCTTCTATTGCCCTCCATCTTTCCCAGCATGAGACCCTTCTCCAGTGAGTCCTTCCTTCTCATTAGGTGGCCAAAGTATTTGAGTTTCAATTTCAGGATCTGGCCTTCTAAAGAGCAGTTGGGGTTGATCTCTTCTAGGACTGACCAGTTTGAACGCCTTGCAGTCCAAGGGACTTGAAGGAGTCTTCTCCAGCACCATAGTTCAAAGGCCTCAATTCTTTGGCGCTCAGCCTTTCTTAGGGTCCAACTTTCACAGCCATACATTGCAACTGGGAAAACCATGGCCTGGACTATACGCACTTTTGTTGGCAGGGTGATGTCTCTGCTTGTTAGTATGCTGTCTAGATTTGCCATAGCTTTCCTACCCAGGAGCAAGCGTCTTTTAATTTCTTGGCTGCAGTCCCCATCTGAGGTGATCTTGGAGCCCAGAAAAATAAAATCTGTCACTACCTCCATTTCTTCCCCATCTATTTGCCAGGAATTGAGAGGCCGGATGCCATGATTTTGGTTTTCTTAATGTTGAGTTTCAAGCCAACTTTTGCACTCTCCTTCTTCACCCGCATCAAGAGGCTCTTTAGTTCCTCTTCACTTTCTGCCATTAGCGTGGGATACAGAGATACGTTTATTCCACATATTGCAATTCAAAATCTCCTTATATCAAGTTCACTTTCCTGGACTTTTTGCTTGTTTGCTTGCTTATTTTGCAATTCCAGATGCACGCCTTCTTGAGAAATGTCCTTTTTAATAACACCGCTGGGGATGAAGTCTCCTTTTCAGAAACTGGAATGAACTGTGCAGGATTTGATATCCTCAACTGGGTTGTTTTTGCCAATACGACGATCCTTCGACAAAAAGTTGGATGGGTTGATCCAGAGGCTCCTTCAGCTGAAGGTTTCAGCATTGACCCTGATGTCATTGTGTGGGCCAACCAGGTGGGGATTAGATGCTTCTTCCAGGGTCAAGCAAAACTTGAACCTGGAAGGAGGAAACAGGCTGAAAACTATCATCACACCATAGAGGAAGAAGCAAGATAATAATGAGCCGAGGTGGCGCAGCAGTTAGAGTGCAGTACTGCAGGCCACTTTAGCTGACTGTGTTCAGCAGGTCAGCGGTTCAAATCTCACCGGCTCAAGGTTGACTCAACCTTCCATCCTTCCGGGGTAGGTCAAATGAGGACCCAGATTGTTGGGGGCAATGTAAATATATATATACATTGCTTACTGGTGTACACCGCTTAGAGAGTGCTTGCACTTAAAGCGGTATATAAGTCTCATAAATAAATAAATAAATAAATAAATAAATAAGATAGATTTATTTTATGCAGACCCTGCAGCTAAGCTGAATGTTTCTAATGCCTTCCCCTCAAAGCTAACCTCTCTTTATAGTAGATTTGTTTATTTTATTATTTTTAAAGCTTAGAGGGAGTTAAGGGTGATGTATGAATTTGTCTATTGTATAATTTTTTAAAAAAAGTTATAAGTTGTGTTTATTTTGTTTACAATAACCCTGTATTTTGATCCGGGAAGCGGGGGGTGGGTAGGGTGGGAGGGGGTGGGTGGGATTAAGTAGGTTAGTTATATAGAAATATTAATGTATAAAATAGATAGAGTATTTTAGAGGGAGGTGCCGCTCGGGTGTTTCCCCTGAACTGTATCCGAAGAGGGAAAAGAGGGGAGGAGGAAGGATGGAAGGAAGTTGGATGGGAGGAAGGGATGAAGGGGGAGATGGGAGAGGAGAGAGGGAGCAGGGAAGTAAGGAAGGAAGGTTGAGAGGGCGGATGCAGTCGGGGGAGAGATAGACGAGCAACATCTAAGGTTTTATTTTAAAGGTATTTTTCTCTTTTATTCTTTTTATATAATGTATGGAAAGTATTATATGTATTGAAAATTTAAATAAAAAAATTTTCAAAAAAAAAAAAAGCTAACCTCTCTTGTTTCAGAAAAAGCCTTTTTCCCGTTGTGTGAAGCACTGCATTCCAGGACAAGCCAAGAAAGTTGTAGACAGGAAGCAGTTTTGTTGCTATGGATGTGTTCCTTGCCCAGAAGGAACCATTTCTAATCACACAGGTAAGTTGCTCAAGGAGATCCTTAAAGCAGGAATGACAAAGTCTGGCATAGCTGCCCCCGGAGGAGTAAGAGTTGAATCTAAGGTAGAAAATCCGTTGAGCAAATCAACATGAAAATCATTCGGAATTTTTAAGAGTGGTCCGTGGGACGCATCTGTCTTTCAGTTATTAGCAGCAGCTTTTCACGATTAAGGGGATGGATTTTCCAGTCCTTTAGGACAGTGGGAAAGACTATGAGCTGAGGTGGCTCAGCAGTTAGAGTGCAAGTACTGCAGGCCACTTTAGCTGACTGTGTTCAGCAGGTCAGCGGTTCAAATCTCACCGGCTCAAGGTTGACTCAGCCTTCCATCCTTCCGGGGTAGGTAAAATGAGGACCCAGATTGTTGGGGGCAATGTAAATATATATACATTGCTTACTGGTGTACACCGCTTAGAGAGTGCTTGCACTTAAAGCGGTATATAAGTCTCATAAATAAAATAATAAATAAATAAATAAATAGCTTTAACCCCTGTTTTTAGTGAAGCGCTGTATTTATGACAATTGTGAAACATAAAAACAAAGGAAGATTAGGAGGAGTCTCCCCTGGCAGAGATCAGCAGCAGAAGGCAGGACAAGAAGCAACAGATGGAAACTAATCAAGGAGAGAAGCAACCTAGAACTAAGGAGAAATTTCCTGACAGTGAGAACAATTAACCGGTGGAACCACCTGCCTCCAGAAGCGGTGAATGCTCCAACACTGGAAGTTTTTAAGAAGAGACTGGACAGCCATTTGTCCGAAATGGTGTAGGGTTTCCTTCCTGAGCAGGGGGTTGGACTAGATGACCTCCAAGGTCCCTTCCAACTCTGTTTTTCTGTTATGTTCTTCCTGAATGAATCAATGGATGAACCAACCAACCATCGTGTCCCAAAAGTGTTTTTTTCAAGAGGCAACTGGACTTTCTTGTTTTTCTCTGAAGACGTTTGTATGTTTTAATATTTTATTGAGTCCCTCAGTGTGGGAGATGGGCATTTCAAAATGTGATAAATAAAATAAAACAAATTAATTAATTAAGTCCCCTTGAGAGGTTAGTAGCTGCTATAACACTTTATGAGACTGATTCCATTGGATATTTCTGTGTTCTATATAGCAGTAGTAAAGAGATGGGGAGCATGGGGTATTCCACTCCATTCACTGGGAAAACGAATCACCTCAAAGATAATCGGAGGCTGCAGTTGGTTCAGAATGCAGCCGCGAGAGCAATTGTGGGTGCACCAAGGTACACCCATGTGTCACTTATCCTCCACAAGCTGCACTGGCTTCCTGTGGGTCTCTGGACGCAATTCAGGGTGTTGGTTGTCACCTTTAAAGCCCTTCATGGCTTAGGACCAGGTTACTTACAGGACCGCATACTGCCACATAGTTCCCAGAGACCGGTGAGGTCCAACAGATTGGGCCTCCTTCAGGTCCCGTCGGCCAGACAATGTCGGCCGGCGGGCCCTCGGGAAAGGGCCTTTTCTGTGGTGGCTCCAATGTGGTGGAATCAACTTCCCCCCGAGATTCGAACTACTCCCACCTTGCCGGCCTTCAAGAAAGCTATTAAAACTCTCCTGGGGTTGATGTCCCCGGGGGGGGGGAGGATTCGATTGGGACATGCTGTGTGAATGTATTCATTTTTAATTGTTATACTTGTTGTTTTAATCTTGTACGCCGCCCTGAGTCCCTAGGGATTGGGCGGCATATAAATTTTATTAATAAATAAATAAATAATCATTGGTTCTCTGACTAATATTTGCTGCTGCCTGTTCTTCCAGATGCAGCTCAGTGCAATCCCCTGCCCAGAAGACCAACACCCAAGCATGAACCACGTGCTGTGCATTCCCAAGACCATGAACTTTCTCTCTTATGAGGATACACTTGGCTTCATTTTAGTTGGTCTAGCTCTTTTCTTCTCTTTGATCACAATCCTTGTGTTGGCAGCCTTCATCAAACACTGCAACACCCCAATTGTCAAGGCCAACAACTGCAATCTCACCTACATCCTCCTGGTCTCCCTCCTGCTCTGCTTCCTCTGCTCCTTTCTCTTTGTTGGGCAGCCAACCTCACCTGTCTCCTCCGACAAACTGCTTTTGGCATTGTCTTCTCCATTGCCATTTCATCTCTGTTGGCAAAAACACTGACTGTGGTTGTGGCCTTCATGGCTACAAAGCCAGGAAACAGGGCAAGAAAACTCCTGGGGAAGCAACTGATCGTAGTCTTTGCCTGTCCCCTTGTGCAAACAGCTCTTTGTGCATCCTGGCTGACAATGTCCCCCCCATTTATGAATTTGGACTTTCATTCTGTGAAGGGAGAAATTGTGATGGAATGCAATGAAGGTTCAACCACCATGTTTTATGCTGTCCTGGGCTACATGGGTTTTCTGAGTCTCATCAGCTTTATAGGGCTTTTTTGGCCAGGAAGCTGCCTGATAGCTTTAATGAAGCCAAGTTCATTACTTTTAGCATGCTGGTCTTTTGCAGTGTTTGGGTCTCCTTTCTCCCCACCTATCTGAGCATCAAAGGGAAGTCCATGGTGGCTGTGGAGGTCTTCTCCATCTTGGCTTCTGCAGCTGGTTTGCTGAGTTGCATCTTCATCCCCAAATGCTACGTTATAGTACTGAGGCCAGATCTGAACAATAGAAATCACCTCATGAGGAAAATTAAGTAGGAAATAAGAAAATGTATAGTTATATTTGTACAGATTAATGTAGATGTTTCCACTCCAATTATGTCCAGACCCAACAAGCACATTCTAGCTAAAAGTGACATTGAGGTTTTCCTGGTTTTTGCTAATATAAATACCAGAAAAAACTCTATTTAGCCTTACATTTTCCTCCCTTTTATCCCCCAAAAAGCAACCTTTAATTATTGTGCTTTGTAATGTTGCATTAACATTTTCATCATTTGTAGTTTTTCTTACTTTGAGCAACTGACCTGATACTCTTAACACGTAAGATGTGCTAATAAAGGCTGTAAAGATTGCTCATCCAATAAGGAGAATGTTTATGGTAATTTCACATTACAATGAACAAGAATATACATTCAATTTTGCAGGAACTAAGATTGTTGGCCTTGGGACAAAACAACCATCATAAATGTGAACTGACTGCCAAGTGTCTGAATTTTGATCATGTGACCAGGGGGATACTGCAATGGTTATAATTGTGAAAATTGGCCGTAAGTCACTTTTTCCAGAGCTGTAGAAACTTTGAAAGGTCAGTAAATGAACTGTTCTAAGTCAAGGACTAATCTGTACTCCTCTTTCTGTTTTTAAAAGCTACAGGATAAATGAGCTTCTAATGTAATTTCTTACCATGTAGGAATACAAAAAAAAATCTTCCACACAAACACCTATGTTATTGAGCACTCATACAAGTTTACAACTCATCCCCATGCTAGTAGCTCTACCCTTGACCCTCACTGTATGTCAGTGGTTCTCAACCTGTGGGTCGGGACCCCATTTGGGGTCGAATGACCATTTCACGGGGGTCGCCAAACCATGCTGTCCGCCATTTTTTTCCCTTTTCCCTAGCGGTCCTACTCCCTCTTATTGGTGGCCACAACCACTTGGGGGTCACCACAACATGGGGAACTGTATTATAGGGTCACGGCATTAGAAAGGTTGAGAATCACTGCTCTATGTGAACAATCTATGGTGCTGGCCAGACCCCGGCTGGTGAATTCAACATCAAAGAAACTCTACAGCCTTGAGTTGCCATAAGAGATAAAATTTTATTGAATACACTTTCCCGGCATTGAAGAAGTAAAATCAACTCTAGGTTTCCCACATGATGTTCTGGTTAGTTGCCAATAACTCACCCATCATGTGTTCACACTGGCCAATCACATTCTTTCTATTTGTTATGGGAACGGTCCACTTCTATGCCATACACCTGCTTTGGATGACCTTGGTTCTCTTAGTCCAGTGTTTCTCAACCTTTTTAATGCCGCGACCCCCAACCGGTCATAAGTCGAGGACTACTGAACCGGTCGTAAGTCGAGGACTACTCAACTGGTGCAACACTGTTTGCAGAATGGGACTTTTGGCGGGCTCAGCAGGGCAGAGACAGCCTGGACAATTCCTATTGGCTTTTGAAAGTCTCTTGAATAGACTCTATTCAAGAGAGTCTATTCTATTGGCTTTCAAAAGCCAATAGAATAAAAGGGAGTAGCACAACTAAGGAAAAGGGGGGGAAATGGCGACTGCATTGTTTGGCGACCCCCATGAAATGGTCATTCGACCCCAAATGGGGTCCCGACCCACAGGTTGAGAACTGCTGTCTTAGTCCATGGATGGCTTCCTGAAACTCCCATTTCTTTCCCCCCTCCCCCCTCCCCCCCCGTTTCTATGGCACATTGAGCAGCTACAGAGGTTAGCAAGCATCTTAGCAATTCAACCTTGACAACAAGAGACACAAATATGTTTTCCTCCTTTTCGTGTATGAAGTGAAGTATTGCTAAGGGGATAGGATGTTACTCTTCCTTGCAATTATTGGAAGAACAGTAATTCTTATTGTACCCCCTGTAGATTTCCTCCCACAAAAGGAGAAAAGAAATAAAGTTCTGAATTCTCCCAATGCCGACTGGATATGTCACCTTAGCTTATCTTGCAAAGAAGCCATTTCTTGAAATCAGTGACATTTAATTGCCTTCCATTTTCTCTTTGGTGGCAACTCAAAGCATGTAAGCCAAAGCATACTTGACATTAAATGCCCATGCAAGGCCATCCACATGGCACAGCCTGTTTATTTTCTGCCAAAGCTCTGATGAGATTGCCTGGGGCAAATTCTAGGAAAATACAGTACATAAAGTTGTCCATAGTGCTTGCATTTCAGGGATTATAGCCATGATGCCCCAAAATTCAGGCAATTCCTCCTGTCTTTAGACCCCTTGAACCCTCAAGGAGAAGTCTTTCTCCCTCTATGATGGGAGATGCTTATTGGTTGCAAGATCCAGAAACCAGGAGAGATCCCTCAAAAGAGGGGAAAACAATGTACAGGAAAGGAGAATTTATAGAATCTCCCATATTACATATTTGGAATGAGCATGACAGGTAAAAATTATAATGTCTACAATGCCATTTATACTATGGCATATGCCTTACATGAAATGCATGGATCAGGAAAAAATGGCGGATCGCGTTGTTTGGCGAGTCGTTCGAGGGGTCGCGACCCATAAGAACCGCTGCCTTATATGAAATGTGGATCAGGAACCCAGTCAGGATTTGCCAATGTCCAGTTACGACAGGTAATTTCTGGGACTTTTTATCCAGTACATGGGTAATAGAATGGAATGGAGATAATAATACAGAATAGAATGTAATGGAATGGAATGGAATGGAATGAATGGTGGCAATGGAATGAATGGTACTGAGAATGGAATGAATCAATACAGATTAGAATGAATAGAATAATAGAATAGACTAGAATAGAATAGAATCGAATAGAATAGAATAGAATAGAATAGAATAGAATAGAATAGAATAGAATGTGGAATGGAATAAGAATAGAACAGAACACAGAATAGAATAGAATAGAATAGAATAGAATAGAATAGAATAGAATAGAATAAATAGGCTGTTGAATAGAATATAGAATAGAATAGAATTATGGGATAGAATAGAATGGAATGGAATAGAACAGAATTATGGGATAGAATAGAATAGAAGAAATAGAAGAGAATAGAATAGAATAAATAGATAGAATAGAATGTAATGGATGGAATGAATGTAATGGAGGGAATGAATAAATAGATAGAATAGAATAGATAGATAGAATAGAATAGATAAAATATGGAATGGAGAATAGAATAGAGCTAGCATTGGAATGGAATGGAAGAATGGAATAAGATGATGGAATGGAATGGAATAGAATAGATAGAATAGAATAGTAAAGTAGTAAAAGTATAAGTTGGAAGGGACCTTGGAGTTCACTGTCCAACCTCCCTTGCTCGTGGCGGAAACCCTACAACATTTCGGACAACTGCTGTCCAGTCTCTCTTAAAAACTTCCAGTGTTGGAGGCATTTTACTGCTTCTGGAGGCACTGTTCCACTGATTTTGTTCCTCACGTCCAGGAAGTTTTCTCCTAGTTCTAGGTTTTGCTTCTCTCCTTGATGGAGTTCCAATCCACCCGTTGCTTCTTGTCTGCTTCAGGTGCTTTGGAAAATAGCTTAATTCCCTCTTCTTTATGGCAGCCCCTGAGATATTGGAATACTGCTATCATGTCCCCCCTTGTCCTTCTCTTCGTTAAACTAGACATACCCAATTCTAGCAACCGTTCCTTATTTGTTTTAGCCTCCAGTCCCCTAATCATCTTTGTTGCTCTTCTCTGTACTCTTTCTAGAGTCTCAACATCTTTTTTACATCGTGGTGACCAAAACTGGATGCAGTATTCCAAGTGTGGCCTTACCAAGGCCTTGAAGAGTGGTATTAATCCTTCACGTGATCTTGATTCTATCCCTCTGTTAATGCAGCCTAGCACTGTGTTTGCCTTTTTGGCAGCTGCAGCACACTGCTGGCTCATATTTAAGTGATTGTCTACTAGGACTCCGAGGTCCCTCTCACAGTTACTACTATTGAGCATGGTGCCACCTATGCTGTACTTGTGCATTTGGTTTTTCTTGGCCTAAAATGTAAACTTCTTTTTTCACACCATTGAATTTCATTTTGTTAGTTATGCCCAGTGTTCAGTCTGTCCATCCTTCTGTATCTGTAAGCCTGTCTTCTGGAGTGTTGGCTATTCCTGCCAACTTGGTGTCGTCTGCAAATTTGATGAGTTCCCCATCTATCCCTTTGTCCAAATCGTTGATGAAGATGTTGAAGAGCACTGGGCCAAGAACAGAGCCCTGGGGGCACCCCACTACACACTTCCCTCCATTAGATGCGGTTCCATTGAGGACCACACTCTGAGTACGGCCGGTCAGCCAGCTACGGATCCATCTGGTGGTGTTTCTGTCTACCCCACATTTTTCTATCTTGTCAAGTAGTAGGTTGTGATCTACTTTATCAAATGCCTTACTGAAGTCCAAGTAAATTATGTCCACAGCATTCCTCTGATCCACTAATTTTGTCACTTGGTCAAAGAATGCAATAAGATTTGTCTGGCATGATCTATTTTTGACAAACCCATGTTGGCTTTTAGTAATGACTTTGTTTGCCTCTAGGTGTTCGTTGATTCGTTGTTTGATTATCTTTTCCAGGATCTTCCCAGGTATTGAGGTCAGGCTGATAGGTCTGTAATTTCCTGGATCCATTTTTTTTCCTTTTTTGAGGATGGGAACTACATCAGCTCTTTTCCAGTCCTCTGGTAGTTCCCCTGTGTTCCAGGATCTTTGAAAAATATAGTTCAGTGGCTCCGATATCACATCTGCCAGTTCCTTGAGAACTCTGGGGTGTAATCCGTCTGGTCCTGGCGATTTGAACTCATCTAGGCTGGACAGGTGCTCACTAACGATTTTCTTGCCTATCTTAACTTGTGTTTCTGTTTTGTTTTTTGTGTCACTATTTTTGATAGGTTGGTCTGTTTTTTCCCTTTGTGTAAAGACAGATGCAAAAAATGAGTTAAATAGTTCTGCTTTCTCCCTGTTGCTTGTCACCTTCTTGCCACTTCCACCCACTAATGGACCAATCATTTCCTTCACTTTTTTCTTGTTTTTTACATGTTGAAAGAAGCTTTTTTTGTTATTTTTGACTTTGGTCGCAAGCCTTAGTTCATTTTGAGCCTTGGCTTTCTTCACTTCATCTTTGCAGGCTCGGGCTATTTGCTGATATTCTGACTTAGTTCTGTTCCCCTCTTTCCACTTTCTGTACTTGTCCTTTTTATCTTTCAATTTGTCAGAGAGTTCTTTATGCAGCCATGCTGGTTTCTTTTGAGAGCTGTTATTTTTCCTCTTTGTTGGTATTGTGCTAGACTGTGCTTTTATTATCTCATTTTTCAAAATTTCCCAAGCTTCTTGAGTTGTTTTCCCCTTGAGGATTCTCATCCATGGAATCCTTCCCAAGCCCTCTCTAAGTTTATTGAAATTAGCTCTCTTGAAGTCCAAGACTCTAGTTTGACTGTGTTCTATTGGTTGTGCTTCTATAATGTTGAATTCTAATATTGCATGATCACTTCCTCCCAGGGTTCCTATGGCTCCAACACCGTCTATCATTTCATCTCTGTTAGTGAGAATTAGATCCAAAATGGCTAATCCCCTAGTTCCATTCTCTACTTTTTGGGAGACAAAGTTGTCTGCTAGGTTTGCCAGGAACCTGTTTGATCTTCCACTTGGTGCGGAGTTTGTCTCCCAGTTGATGTCAGGGTAGTTAAAGTCCCCCATTACTATTGTGATGTGCTTCCTACATACCTTAGTTAGCTGACTAGCAAAAAGTTCATCTATTTCCTCTGTTTGGTTGGGTGGTCTGTAGTATACACCTATGGCAATGTCATTTCCCCCCCCCTTTTATATTGACCCAAATGCATTCAAGACAGTTTTTATCATTGTTGTACTCTATTTCTGTGAAGATGTAGTTATTTCTTATATAGAGAGCAACTCCACCTCCTCTTTTATTTGGTCTGTTTCTTTTAAATAATTTAAATCCCTCTAGCTGTGTGTTCCATGTGTGAGTTTCATCCCACCATGTTTCCGTAATGGCAACAATATCGTATCTGCCCTCATTAACCTGAATTTCTAGTTCACCCTGTTTGCTGTTCATACTTTGTGCATTGGTGTATAAACATTTGAGTCCTTTGTGGGTGGCCCTGTGTTTCCTTTCTACATAACCTGTGTGGTGCCTGAGTTCCCCTATTGTCTTACCACCTATTTGGTTAGTGCACTTTATGTGGCACTCGCTATTAGAGGCTTCATTTTGATTGGTAGCAAGGTTGGTATTCTTGTCCACACACACATCTATGCTACATGCACTGATAGCCCTATAGTTTTTAAATTGCCGGGGACAGGGTTGTTCCGTATCAATTAACTCCCTGTCCCCGCTGTTTAGTTTAAATTTCCCTCCAGAAAATCTGTGAATTTATAGCCGAGTAACTCAGTCCCTTTTTTTGATGGATGCAAACCATCTCTTTTGTACATCTTTTGATTGGACCAGCTACTGACATCGTGACTAATATATCCAAAGCCTTCCCCTTTACACCATTCCTTTAGCCACATATTGAATTGTGCTATGCGCTGGCCTTTTCCGTTTTGCTCCTTATACACTGGTAAAACCTCTGAGAAAGTAAGCCTACAGCCTATTCTGCTAAGTTCCTTCCCCAAGCTCTGGAAATCATTCTGCACAGAGAGTACATCTTTTTGGGACAGATCATTAGTGCCAAGGTGTACAATAGCCTCCACATCACAGAATAGAATAGAATAGAATAGAATAGAATAGAATAGAATAGAATAGAATGGAATGGAATGGAATGGAATAAAATGGAATGGAATGGAATAGAATAGAATAGAGCAGAAATGGAATAGAGTAGAGTAGAGTAGAATAGAATAGAATAGAATAGAATAGAATAGAATAGAATAGAATAGAATAGAATAGAATAGAATAGAATAGAATAGAATAGAATAGAATAGAATAACAGAAGAGCTGCCATTTGCTCTTTGAGGAGTACAGGAGATCCCTCAGATTTGGATGCATGATTGGTTCCCCGAGGCACTCTTTCCAGTGCCTCAAGATCCATTTTATGTTGTGTATTTTGGGCGAAGTCCAAGCCCTGAACTATCGAGTGGAACTATACATTCCTATGCTCTGAACATTATATGTTTATTGATGCAGGCTTGGTTTTCTGGATGGGTGTAAACAATGGATTGATGGCTTATCTTGGTAATAAAACAATAATTTAAGTTTTATTAATCAGATTTATTTTTATTCATTTGTTCTTTATTTATTAATAAATGGGAGACTTATTAATCACAATCAATTAAAAAGCCATTTAAAATACAAATACAAATAATACAAACACAAATGTTAAAAAAACCATTTAAAATACAAATACACTTATATTTGTTTTCGTGTTTCTATTTGCATTTTAAATGGCTTTTTAATTAATCTGTGATTCATACATCTTCTGTTTATTAATACATAATAAATTAATAAAAATAAACGTGATTAATATTACATTTCAATCTTTCACACTGAAATGTAAACAAGCAGATATTTCAGGGGCTGCCACAAAGAAGAGGAGGGGGTCAACTTATTCTTCAGAGCACCTGAAGGCAAGAGAAGAAACAATGAATGGAAACTGATCAAGGAGAGAAGCAACCTGGAATTAAGGAGAAACTTCCTAACAGAGAGGACAATTAACCAATGGAACCGCTTGCCTCCAGAAGCTGTGGGTGCTCCATCACTGGAGGTTTTTAAGAAGAGACTGGACAACCATGTGCTTGATATGGTATAGGCCAGTGGTTCTCAACCTTTTTAATGCTGCGACCCCCCACCCGGTCGTAAGTCGAGGACTACTCAACCGGTCGTAAGTCGAGGACTACTCAACTGGTGCAGCACCGTTTGCAGAATGGGACTTTTGGCAGGCTCAGCAGGGCAGAGACAGCCTGGACAATTCCTATTGGCTTTTGAAAGCCAATAGAATTAGACTCTATTCAAGAGAGTCTATTCTATTGGCTTTCAAAAGCCAATAGAATAAAAGGGAGTAGCACAGCTAAGGAAAAGGGGGGGAAATGGCGACTGCGTTGTTTGGCGACCCCCATGAAATGGTCATTCGACCCCAAATGGGGTCCCAACCCACAGGTTGAGAACCGCTGTCTTAGTCCATGGATGGCTTCCTGAAACTCCCATTTCTTTCCCCCTCCCCCCTCCCCCCCCCCGTTTCTATGGCACATTGAGCAGCTACAGAGGTTAGCAAGCATCTTAGCAATTCAACCTTGACAACAAGAGACACAAATATGTTTTCCTCCTTCTGGTGTATGAAGTGAAGTATTGCTAAGGGGATAAGATGTTACTCTTCCTTGCAATTATTGGAAGAACAGTAATTCTTACTGTATCCCCTGTGGATTTCCTCCCACAAAAGGAGGAAAGAAATAAAGTTCTGAATTCTCCCAATGCCGACTGGATGTGTCACCTTAGCTTATCTTGCAAAGAAGCCATTTCTTGAAATCAATGACATTTAATTGGCTTCCATTTTCTCTTTGGTGGCAACTCAAAGTATGTAAGCCAAAGTATACTTGACGTTAAATGCCCATGCAAGGCCATCCACATGGCACAGCCTGTTTATTTTCTGCCAAAGCTCTGGTGAGATTGCCTGGGGGCAAATTCTAGGGAAATACATAAAGTTGTTCCATGGTGCTTGCATTTCAGGGATTATAGCCATGATGTCCCAGAATTCAGGCAATTCCTCCTGTCTTTAGACCCCTTGAACCCTCAAGGAGAAGTCTTTCTCCCTC